>NC_056744.1:744920096-744937596 GCF_019279795.1 Protopterus annectens
AAAGATTGGGGCCTAAAATGATGAAAAATTGTTCTGGAGCCCCACATGCTACCTCAGCACCCTCCCCAGTGAACAGTTGAATACAGCCATCTTTTGTGTTCTTTAAAAGCAAATATACAGCTGGAAATGGATTACCTTCAATTCACTGAAATGTCATAAAACCAAAATTCACATACTCGAGACGAAAACACTGAAATCCTACATCAGGGAAACCTAATGCTGAAACTTGGAAAACTGAAACAGCTGTTGCGCATGTCACAAAGGAGTCTTTTGAATGCTAATCGTGCTACACTCAAAACAGATTCTACATGTAAACAGAGCGTTATGCAAAACAAAAATGTAGCTTTATTAATGGTTTTGCCAGGGGGCGCAAGACCCCCTGTTCCCCCCACACCCCTGCAAATTATATATACCAATTCAGAGACTACACTACAGTGGGGAAAAGGGTCAATTTCCCAATCCTCACTATACTGCGATCTCCATTCTTTTGTTTTACATGCTCTGTTTAAATGTAGAATCTGTTTCGAGTGCAGAGCGATCTGCAGTCATAAGACTCCTTTGTGACATGTGCTACAGCGGTTTCAGTTTTCCAAGTTTCAGCACTGTCAAGTTTTACTGATGTAGGATTTTGATGTTTTTGTCTCGAGTAGAATTTCGGTTTTCTGGCATTTAGAAGAACTAAAGTTAATCCCTGGAAATATATTATTTTACTGTCTACAGCACATTAGAGTTCCAAAAACACTTATGAAATTCATATCTACTGATCACCTCCAGTAAGATGTTACATTTTATCCCAATTTGTGCAAATTAGGGATCTCAGCCTTGAATGACTTAAGGGCTGTGTGAAGAGAACATCAGTCAGGCAAGGGATGGCAAAAAAAAAAAAAAAAATCAAAACACCCTCTGCTGACAAAAAGTGCATTATTTGTCTGTATCTAGCTTAACTTGCCCATGATGCCTATTCCACACAAACTAAAATGGAGCAATACTTTTACAATTTTAGTACTTGGTTTACAACAGCTTGCACTTAACAACTAAACTTTTAAACACTCTTCAACGAAGGATCTCCTGTAGCTCTTTGTAGCCCAGGGATCAGTCACTTTCATGCAGAGTCTGCCCTGCACTCACCACAGCCACCGCATACTTCAGATGTCCAACTGTTTTCAAATAAAATAGCAATAACCACATTAATACATTCTAAATTCCTCTCACAAAAACATGTAGCTCCACCAAGAAAGGGGGTTAGTCAGTCATGTGCAGACTGCTCTGTAACCACAACAGCCGATGTACACTTCAGATCTCTAACTACGGTCGGAAAAAAAAAGTAACAAAAGGCCACAATAATGTACTCCCGCTTGCTTACCTAAACATTTGCAGTACTGCCAAGCTAGAGTGATCCTAACAATTTAGATCTCATACTGTGAACTGTACTAAATCCACATTTTTTTACTCTATAGATTGCTTTTTAACTTAAGAATGCACTGTATCTGTGTATTAACTGGTTACCTTACATCAAATTCTGTGATATGGCCTTGTGTCCGGACCTACAACAATTAAAATATGCAACCCTAAACAGCCAAGCAATCCTATATAATTTCTGCAAGCTATGCACTACTATTATTACTATTAAAAAAGCACCACCAGAGTACACTGGAATGGAAGAGACAAAGTGTAGAGGTGATCTAAAAAATAAGGACTGATACACAGGATTCCCATAACATATCATCATTCTGCAGGACATGAAAGATGCTCTTAGGGGCTGTATCTGACCTGTGGTCCAGGAGTTTAAGACCTCTGACATAAACAATATCAACCACAATACTACTCTCTCAGGAATGGACACCTGAATCATTCAACTAAAACAAGATTTTGAGGAACACAGTACTGACTACTTAATTTAAATTACTTTTTCCAAAACTAAAGGCAAAAGTCATTCCTATACTACCTCTTTATATATATATATATATATATATATTATATATATATATATATATATATATATATATATATATATATATATGTGTGTGTGTGTGTATACATATATATGTGTGTGTATATATATCTATATCTATATATATATATATATATATATATATATATATATATATATATAATAAGCTTGGTTAATAATCATTTGACTGAGTTTCTATTTCTGTTCATGATGGCATGTTCACCTAAAATATAACGGACCATCCTCTACGCTGTCAACACTTCACCTACAATACTTTAATTTACTTTGCAGTAAATGTTTTCTGGATAAACTGGAAACAATCTGCAATACTATCCACTGTTACATTACTTACAGTTCCTGTGTAATTTACAAACTTACATTGTTACAGAGGACTCATTTTAAGACTGGCAGGTACAATTATCAAAATATGCTGTAAATGTATTTTGGGTAAAACAGAGAGCTTCATTTTTCTTCTACAGCTGTAATTAAGTGTAGAGGAAGAGGCATACAAAAATTGTCAAATTTAAATCAATTAGTTGTTCCAAATATTCTAGCAAAAACGTTGACATTGATGTAAGAGTGAGTGGCTGTAAAGCTGCCTTATTTAGATATCACTACTAGTTGTGTCCATTTTAAATAATATAACGTTGCACTTAAATCTGTCGACATGAAAGGTTTTACTTACTGTTAGAGGATAAAAAGTAAACAAACTTAAAAAAAAGAACCATGTATTTACATGGGTCTGTTGAGCTTACGTTAACAGCAGTGAATACTGAACAAAGTACAGTTGTGTATACTTACCATAAATGTAGATGTTAGACTGTATTCACTGTTGCAGTCATCACCTGTGGGTTATCCCTGCTGTGGGAGCCCTCGGCCGGCCCAAATACCAGAGTCAATGTTTTTCTGCGTCGGCTGCTGTCGCTTGATGCCTGAAGTCAGGTCATCAGTGCTATAAAGGAGAGCAGCCGACGCCATTACATCAGTTTTTCTTGCCCTAACCCATCAGAGGCCCAAGTAAATAAGGTAAAATGGTCCTGGTGGCTAAAAGTCACCTTTTGAAACATATGTCTCCCTAAAAAACAAGATATAAGGGGGAAGGAGGGTGGTAAACAAGGACTGCAACATCTACATTTATGGTAACTGTACTATGTTCTTTGTGTTTCACTGTTGCAGTCATCACCTGTGGGAGTATTCCCAATGTTGAGGAGAGAGGTGGTAGGCTTAGTAAGAGACCTAGGAATGGGTCAGCATGCCCTGCAGAACTGCAGAGGCAAACCCTGCCCTAGTCTTAGAAAACAGAGGTAAGGTAGTAATGCTTGGTAAAGGTATGGACAGAAGTCCAGGTGGCAGAATGCTGTGGAAGTGGAGACTGCCCTAGTGGAATGGGTTTGAACAGACTGGGGGGGGGGGGTTCCCATGCAATCTGTAGCAGAAATGGATACAGTGCGATATCCATTTGGAAATGGGCTTCCCCTCTGCCCCTGGGGCAAAGCTGACAAGTAGTTGGTCTGTTTTTCTGAAGGGTTTGGTGCAGTCCAGCTAGTATCTGAGCTGTCTGTGCATGTTTAGTGAGTGCAAAGTTCTTTCCCCCTTATTTTGAGGGTTAGGAAAGAAGGTGGGTAGATGTATGGCCTGATTGAGAGTTACATTAAATACCACCTTGGGCATAAAGGAGGGATTAGTCCTCAGGGAGACGATGTCTGCATGGAAGATGATGAAGGGCTCAATGGCCATCAGAGCCTGAAGTTCTGAAACTCTCCTGGCTGAGGTGATGGCTAGGAGGAAAGCAGTCTTCCAGGAGAGCAATCTTAGTTCTGCTAAAGCAGCAGGTTCGAAGGGTGATGAATTATGTTTTGGAAAAACTAACTTTAAGTCCCAGGCTGGAGTGGGTGGCCTTCTGGGAGGTCTGACATTAGAAGCCCCTCTGAGGAATTGTTTAATCAAAGGATGGGAGAACACGGGCTGTTCTGTATCAAAATGAGCTGAAATGGCTGAGACATGGATTCTAATAGAGGAGAAGGAGAGGCCACTATTAAGTAGCTCCGTTAGGTAGTCCAGCATAAGAGGGATGGAAGGTTGTGAGGTATTACCCCCTCTGGACTGGCTCCAGGAGCAAAACTTTTCCATTTGCCTGCATAGGATTTTCTGGTGCTGGGCCTTCTTGCCTCTGTGATAATGTCTAGGACCCGTTTGCTTAACAGGGGCCCCTTGTTTGCTTTTAGAGTATTAGCCATGCTGATAGTTTGAGAGTCTGAAAACCTGGGTGCAGCATT
Source organism: Protopterus annectens (assembly GCF_019279795.1). Taxonomy (NCBI): domain Eukaryota; kingdom Metazoa; phylum Chordata; order Ceratodontiformes; family Protopteridae; genus Protopterus; species Protopterus annectens. The sequence goes on from NC_056744.1 coordinate 744,924,324, forward strand.
CCCCCACACCTGAGTTAAGAGCTCTGAGATCAGGGGAAGATGCTTGGGAGGCTGTAAGGTCACGCTGCGCAGTAAGGGGTACCAATGTTGTCTGGGTCAATCTGGGGCAATGAGAATGGCCTTTGGTCTCTCCTTCCTTATTTTGATCAGTACCTTTGGAATAAGAGGCATAGGAGGAAATGAGTACACAAAGAGGTTATTCCAGGGGAAGGTCAATGCATCCACCCCTCCACAATAGGTGGTGATACTCCCTGGTACAGAATTTCTTCAGCCGATGGTTTAGATGCGATGCAAAGAGATCCACCTCCGGAGTCCTCCATGCCTGGGTGATTTGTAAAAAGGGTTTTCTGTGGAGCTGCCACTCTTGGGGGTCCAGTAAGTTTCTGCTTAAGTGGTCCGCCAGGGTGTTGTTGATCCCTGGTAGGTGATGTGTTATCAGGTGTAGTACCATGGAAGAGGCTGTCAGCCAGAGGTTCATGGCTAGCCTGCACAGAGGGTAAGACTGGGTCCCTCCCTATTTGTTGATGTACCACATTACTCTGGTGGTGTCCGTTTTGATAAGAAGAATCCCGGGCTTGAGATGAGGTTTGAAGGAAATCAAAGTCTTTTGTACTGCCATCATTTCCTTCTGGTTGATGTGTAAGGGAATGTGCTGGGCATCCCAAAGATCTTGGGTACACCTGCCTTCTAGGTAAGCGCCCCAAGCTATGTCTGAGGTATCGGTGGTAATGGTCTGCCCGGTAGGGCGGAGAGTGAAGAGAAGACCCCTGTTCTGAGCACAGGCCTTTGCCCACCAGAGAAACTCGGCCCTTATACAAGGGATCAGAGGGAGAGAGGTCTCTAGAGGCTGAGAGTGCTGGCACCAAAGGTTCTTTAGGTACCACTGAAGTAAGTTTTCTCATGTGAAGCCTGGCCACAGGAATTAGTAGGATGCAAGAGGCCATGTACCCCAAGGCTTGCAGGAACTTCCTGGCAGTGAGGTGACTTCTGGATGCCAGCTGGATGAAAAAGAGAGACAGGAAGCTCTGCTTTTCTGGGGATAGGAAGGCCATTTGGGATGCTGTGTCCAGCAGTGCTCCCAAGAAAATGATCTTCCCAGAGGGTGTTTGCTTTGATTTCTTCTCATTGATGGTGTACCCTAAGGAGGTAAGGAGGGTTTTGACAAAGAGCAGGTACTTGAGGAGCTTTTCTTTGCAGTCTGCTTGAATGAGGCAGTTGTCCAGATAAGGGTAAATTTGTAAACTTTTCTGTCTGTAGAAGGCTATGGCTGTGGCTAAGCATTTGGTAAATACCCTGGGAGCAGTAGATAAGTCAAAGGGTAGCGCAGAGAACTGAAAGTGTTGTGAGCCTGCTCTGAAGCAAAGGAATTTTCTGCAGGATTCCCTTATGGGGATGTGGAGGTAGGCATCTTTTAGATCTAGGGTTACTAACCATGCATTTTTTGTCAGCATAGGCAGCAGCTGCTGCAAGGTTAACATTTTGAATCTGGGGACCACCAGGGAGGTGTTCAGAATGGATAGATCCAGGATGGGGCGCCAAGTGCCCTCTTTTCTGGGAACCAAGAATAGTCTGGAATAAAAGCCTTTGCCTGTTTAATCTGAGGGGACAGGTTCTAATGCCCCATTGGGTTGGAGAGTTTGGACTTGTTTCAATGCCTCTGCCCACGGATTTGGAGGCAAGTCTGGGTATCCTCTTAGAACTGGGAGTTCGTTGAAGGAGAATTTGTATCCCTGAAAAATTATCGTTAAAACCCATTGGTCCTTTGTTACAGAAAGCCAATTTTCTTTGCAGAGGGAGAGCCTTCCTCCTAGATTTTGGTGAGAGAAAAGAGGGCAGAGGGAGTCACAGAGTTTTTGCCATAGATAGAGGGATATTTTACAACTCTCTGCCTTTGGAGTGGAAGTGGTCCACTGTTTGGTTCTCTGCTGTCCCCGGGGTGGGAGTCTAGGTGGTCTGTCCCTGTGGGGCTTGCCTTGCCCCTGTCTGCTAGGTGCAGGAAAGGACCAGTGCTTTCAGGGAAAATTCCTGCTGTACCTAGGAGGTTGTACCTGAAGAAAATCTTTTACTGTTTGCATAGATTTTGCTTCGTCTTCCATCTTTTTAACCACCTCTTCTGCTTTTTCTCTGAACAAGCGGTCCTTATCAAAGGGTGCATCAAGTAATTTAGATTTGACATGATCAGGAAGTGGTTGTTCCTTCAACCATGCATGTCTCCTAATGACAGATCTTTGACACTGCTGCCCTGCTCGACACCTCCTAGGGCGTCATATCCACAGTGTAATGAGTGTTTAGTCACTTGACAATTACAGTGCAGTAAATCTGCTAACTCTTTCGAATTGGCACAGTCAGGGAAGGTAGACATTTTTTGTTTTAACAGTTCCAAAGTGTGTTCATATTTTAACATGTGGAACTGACAGTCGAGAGTTCTTAAAGCCAAGGTTGCAGAGGTGTATACTTTTTTTACCCCATCTGTCCAGAGCTCTGGAGTCCTTGTCAGAAGGAATAGAATTTTGGTAGAACTAGCCTTAGCTCCTTTTGGTCCCTGTGTAATGACCTCAGAGTCTGCAGCAGGATTTCTGTACAGGTATCTGTGAGAGGCTGGTACTCTGTAATACCGGTCAGGTTTTCTGGGAGCAAGTGGGAGGGTGTCAGGAGTTAAACTGGATTTCTGGAAGACATCATCAACTACGTCTAAGATAGGAGGGATGGCCAAGGGTCTTTTCTTAGACTAAGGGCAGTCCTAGGATTCCCAGTGAAAAATGTTCCCTGAGGGTGTGAAGAGTTTCAGGGAATGGATTCCTCTGCATCTGAATCGTCACAAGCAGTCAGAGGTTGTTGTTCCTCTTCAAAATCTGAATAATCAGGCTCCTCAGAATCCTGTTCTGTCAGTATTTCAGGAGAAAGGTCTCTTTTCCTTTTAGAAGTTGTGGCCTGACTACCCCTGATAAGGGTGATAAGATCCTCTGCCATTTTAAGCATTTGAGTTTGGGTAGGATGAGCAGGAATAACATGGTGGCTAGAGGTAGTTTTCCTGGGAATGGCCTTGCCTCTAGGCCTAACAGAATCCATCGGTCTGAGAGGAACGGTAGTCAGAAGAGAATATGTCATTTTTTGTCTGGAATCAGTAGTGCGAAAGGCCTGTGTCGCAGCTCCGGACCCAACACAGGCAGAGACAACCAATGGCTTGGAAGATGAAGAAGATTTCTGTGGTATACCAGACTCCGAAAGGGTCTCGGTAGAGTCCAACGAAGGAATCGAATATGGCATCAGGGGCTGCGAAAGCACCTCACTGAATTCCGGAGAACTGACGACAGAAGGCTCGGCCTTGTGTGGTCTGTCTCTATCTTTATACTTGTGTTTCTTTGGAATGTCTACGGAAGGTTAGCTGACTGACGGCATTTTGGAATGTAAAGACAGAAGACAAAAATACCTTGCTACAGTAAGAGCTCTACAGCGAATGGTTCTCCCATTAAAGAGGGCACAGAAACGGCAATGGGGGACATCGTGGTCTGGGCCTAAACAAGTGACACAGTATGAGTGGAAGTCTCTGTGTGGTATTTGCTTTCCACAGGCGAGACAATTGTTAACATTTTCTGACATCAGTTAGTGCAAGACAAAAGGATCCCCAACAGGGTACTTAGCTTTAGACATTTTCAGCTGTAAATCGAAACTCTGGTAGTGACTGACCAGCAGACTTGTGAACTGCTTCTGCTACAGGCTCCACGGTAAGAAAGACTGATGTAATGGCATCGGCTGCTCTCCTTTATAGCACTGATGACCTGACGTCAGGCAGCAAGCAACAGCAGACGAAGGAGAAAAACACTGACTCCAGTAATCAGGCCGGCCGAGGCCAACCACAGCAAGGATAACCAACAGGTGATGATTGCAACAGTGAAACACAAAAAACATCTGTCAAATGACCATCAGGAGTAAAATGATTTACTGACTGGAAATACTAGATGTTAAGGGCACCTGTAACCAACCATGCCTTACTTATTTTATTTGACTTTATTCAGTGGTTAATCATATAGCCCCCAGGCCCAACTGCCTCTTGCATGGGTAACCTGGGAACAAATTCTGAACTAGTGATCTCACAGTCCCACATTAGGCAAATGGAAACTGAAGGAATCAAATCCAGAACTACAACATAAAGCTTGTTGGCAGATCATACTGTTCCTGCGAAGTAGAAAACTGCTAGACTACACCTCTCATCTTTTTGGTTTAGTATCAAATAACCCAATAAAGACAAAATCATAACGTATACAAACATGTTTCTTAAATGCATTTAATACCAAGTATGTGTAAGAAAGTTGTTCTGACTGGCAATGCTACAATGTTCGGAGTTGTCCGGTATGATTTACAGCAGCACGGCACTATGTGAAACCAATGCACTTGTCAGAAGTTCGGCAGCTGAAAGCAATGCCATATACATTTGTGCTCTAGGGCTATCAAGACAGAGCATACTTTTTATTTATTTTTTTATACTATTTTCTTTGTTTTTAATGATTTCATTATTTGGTTGTATACTGTAGTTGTCAGCGCATCTGAAATAAACTTATTTTAGTCTCTTTCCGCTTGATTTTAAGTCATAGTGGCCTTGATAGCAAAGCTCTCAAGGCCGCAAGAGAATTGCTAGTCCTCCACAGGGAAACTAATTTATCAAAATTGTGCAAGCAACAGTGAATATTTATTGTACACCTTTTATAAAATTTAAAATACAGCTGCATAGGAAAATGACAAATATTCTTGCATTCATACTAGTCTTGAATAAAGATGATCCGAGGGACTCTTATAACGTAGCTGCTCTGATCCCACAAGCCAGAACGATTGTACTCCGTCAAAATCATTCAGATGACACGACAAGAAAGGCGGCTTTGCTTACTGTTAGCAATCATAAATATCAAATACATATAAAAAAGTACCATGTATACATATTGAATAAGAACTGAATTGAGCACACAGGATTCTGGTAAGAACACAGAACAAGAAATGTCATTATTGATGCGAGATGGATACTTGAAATAGCAAAAGAATATCAAAAGGATATTTATGTGTTGCTTTGACTACAGTAAGGCCTGCGACTGGATAAGACATCTAATAGCTCACATACAACCTTTACATAGGCCAAAAAAAACCAGAAGGGTTTGAAGTTTTTTTTAAGTTGTACAATAAGGTTGTATACATTTCCCATACCTGTTCAACATAGGTACAGAGCAAATCAGAGATGCAGGATTGTAAAAAGAAAACTATCAAGGAGTGTAAACTAGCAGCAGAATTAATCCGCAGTCTTCACTATGCTAACAATATCCCACTACTGGCTGAAAGGGAAAATCTAATCTATCTGCTTATCAGGATCAAACAACATAGTCGCAAAATGTTGCTGCATTTTAACTTGAAAGATTCTGACTGGCAAATTTAATAATTTAATTCTTGATTGATAAGAAATAGAAACAGCATACCACTTCAGTCTACATGAATCAATAATGTAATAGCAAGCAGTCAAGAAATATGACAACAAATTTCTCTTTGCAGAGCAGCAGAGAAGGATTTAGATAAGATTTGCATGTACACAAATACATCTTTGTGTATTAAAAATGTGACTTGTTGAGATTCTTATATTTTCAATAATGTACAAATGTAAAAGTTGGTCAGTAAAGAAAAAAGGCGAGAAGAAAACTGATGCCTTTGACTTCAGTGTTGAGGAAGAATAATGTATACACCATGGATTGGACAAAAAAAAAAATCAATCAGAACTGAAGATCAAACCTGACCTTTCCCTGGAAGCTAAAAATAATAATGACTGCCAGTCTTGTCATATGAAGTCACTTCAATTCTATATCAGTAAATGGTGACTGTACAGGTAAGCTCTGTGGCTGCAGCAACCTTAGTTATTGGGGTTAAATCCTGCCAAGGATACAATGGCTGGCCAGCTTCCATGAGCCCAAACTGTCAAGCAACTTTGGCTTTGCTGACCAAAATAAAAGTTTGTGTGTGAAGCCTTTCAGAGCTCTCCTGCTAGCAGAAAGAGGAAGGCGAGCCCTGAAAGGACTATGCTAGCAAAAACAAAACACAAGTGCCCACACCAAAAAAAAAAAAAACAAGGGGATGGATGAAGGGAGAGGCTACTGCAGCAGTGATCATTTGAATATCTCCTGTTATGGTAAGTTCAACTTACACAACTACACTATGTTCATCATTTTGTTCACTGCTGCAGTAGTTTTAGCTAAATGGGTACTTGCGGCTGAGTGAGCTTTAAAGACATGCAGGTAGGTGCGTGTGCGTGGGGGTGTGCCTTACATGAAGGTTGGGTGTCGGGATGGCAACTTGGCACTGTAAAAATTCCACTGCCAATCAATCTGTGGACTGGTGATCCATTGTGGCAACCCCTAACCAGGAAAAGCTGAAAGACAATGCTTACTATAGTGAACTACATTTGGGAGGTTGAAGAAGAAGAGCCCAGGAACCTCTGCAGAATGCTTCCAGCAAAACGTGCTCTAGACCTAGAGGGGGAATCAAGCTTACAGAGCTTGCAAAAATAATGTACAGAGTACCAAGTAACAGCTTTTAGAATATTTCTAGAATCTAATCTTTTCCAAAAAGCCACAGATGAAAGCCTTGACCCTGACCAGAATAGATTTGTTACGGTGAGTATAATAAAAGGTAATAGCCTTTGGCAATTATTTGGAAATAGCCTGCTTGATACAGGCTGCCTTTCTTACCTTCACAAGAAATAAACAATTTATCTGAAGATCTGAGAGATACAATTCTGTCAAAATATTACCAGAGTTATCTGTGGGCATCCAAGGTGTGGAGTTATCCTTTTTCCTTCATTTTTAGATTCAGTAAAGAAAACAGGGAGATGGATAGCTTGGCTTAAAGTAAACTTGGATACTACTTTAGGCATTAGTACCTCCTGCACATCCTTATTGAACAGGAGACTATAAGGAATTAGGACCTTATCATACAGGCAGACAAATTAAAAATGACTCTTTTCGAAGTGTATCAAATACCAATGTTCTCGTGTGAGTAGATCCAGTCTCTAAGGAAGATTGTGGTAAATGAACGTGCCCATTTCTGAAAGATGGGAGAACCACAATGATCTTGGGGGATTTCTTCTGAATCATCAGAAATACCATAGATATTTGTGAAAAGAGTCAAAAAGCATACAGAAACATTCCTGTCCAAAGAAAAGGCACCTGTCTTCCAGCCTCCTTTCTTGCATATAGAGTCCTGGAACAGGATTTTGCCAGTGGATTGCTTAAAGGAAAACTTCACCCTCTCCTGCGGTTTAACTCAATTCTTAGGTTTCTTTTCTCCCCTAGTATGGTTCCAGTATTGCACTGGAATTAAAGAAAGGGAAAGCCCTGGAATGAAAGGAAGGGAAAGCCTTCCTACTTTTCTTAAGTTTAACTTCTCACATATTTTGCAGAGGAATTTGTCTCCACCTGCATGACATATCATAAGACATAGTTAAATCTGTAGTTTATCCTATCAGGTACTACTGCCAACCTTAGATGGGCAATTAATCTTGCTAACGTCAGCAACACAGCTGTTGATATAAAAAAGACAGAAAGCTGTTGAACTGTTTTCCACAGTGTTTACTGCAGACAGTACGATAACGTAACACTCCCCTTTCACAGCAAAACAAAGCAATTAGCTCAATCAATTAAAGGCAGTTGCCACCTCTTCTGACAAATTTACATAAGCAGCAACGCAGTATTGAAATGCTAAGCTTTAAATGTTTATTTATCATAGTTTATATGTTAAGATAACTTAAATGTAGTATCAAAGATTCATGTGACATTTAGAGAAAAGTCAGAAAAATGTTGATACTTTACAAAAAAAAATATTACCAATTTCGAGCCCTCGCCCCAACATACACAGGACAGAACTGCAGAAAGAGACAAGTGGCAACCATATCAGCTAGGTGCACTGATGATGTTCATAAAAAAGGGCTTTTATGGTTTTTTGTGACATCCTCCCACAGGGGGGACTCGCATCTGGTACACACAGATCCATAGCAAGAGATTCCCACTGACTGAGTCAGTCCTTACATTAAATGTTAGAGTGCATGAGCATTTTTTAGTCCACAAAGGCAATGTGATTACTGATCCATCCATCCACAGCCCCTTTTCCCCATTTTTGCACGTGGGGTCAGGGTGTCACTTCAACTGTGACAATCATCTAGAGCCAAGGTTTACATCACCAGGTGGCTAGCCCTGCTGCTGTAGTTCTTCCACACCACACACTTGCACTCACACTCACATTTATGGCCAATTTAAGGAGAGTCCAATCCACCTACTGCATGACTTTGGAATGTGGGAGGAAACCAGAGCACCTGGAGGAAATCCAAGAAAGCACAGTTAGGACATGCAGATGCCACACAGAAGACATCCCAGCCAGTAACTGAATCCATAACATACAGCTGAATCTACTTTAAATGCAAGTTTACTATGTGCTCTTGCTTTAAAAAAATTAAGAAAAGGAAAATCAGAAATACTTAACTATGTTTAAATGCACACACACACACCCCACAGGTCTGTATTTTATTTATATATATATATATATATATATATATATATATATATATATATATATGTGTGTGTGTGTGTGTATATATATATATATATATATATATATATATATATATATATATATATATATATATATATATATATATATATTACCCGCGGTGGTTGTGCTGCGGTAGTGTTGTCACCTCACAATGCCTCACAGTAAGACACTGTCCAGTTCGATTCTCAGCTAGAGCATCTTCTGCGTGGAGACATGCGTGAATGGGCGTACCTTCGTTGAAGGTTGTGCGTCAGGGCTGGTAATGGTGTAACTCATTCTAAGCCTTTTGGTAATGGTGTAACTCATTCTAAGCCTTTTGGTTTAAACACTTGGGCTTCGGACCAGTTAGTTGTTTTGCACTGAGAGGGTTTGTGGTCTGCACTGTTGTGGCAGAACAGGTAGCTTACATCCTTCTAGGTTGAGAACTGCTGATTGAGGGCTCAGTGTCTGTTATTCTAAAAGTGTATTAATTCTGGTTTAAGCACTTGGGCTTTCAAGCCAGTTATTTTACATTAAGAGGGTTTGTGGTCTGCACTCTTGTGGGAGGAGAGGCTGGACTCTGCCCTTCTGAGCTGGGAATTTCTGGTTAAAGGCTTATAGTGCATGCATATCTCAACTGTTTCTTACTGAAGTTGGTGCCTTGTTTGCTGTGGCATAGACTGGATTCGGGCCTGCTGGATCTAGCTTTGTTTGTGTAACTTGAGCACTAATCCAGACATTCTCTAAAGTATTCAATGGTATTTATTACTGCTTGGTTGTAACTTGATTAAAGTGTAGCTATCATTCAAGTCTTTTGGATTAAGCACTTGGGCTTCAGACCAGTTGTTTTACATTAGGAAGGTTTGTGGCAAGCACTGTGGTGGCAGGACAGGTAGCTTTCATCCTTCTAAGTTGGGAACTGCTGATTGAGAGCCCAGTGTCCAAGTGTATTAGTTCTGGTTTAGGCACTTGGGCTTCAGGCCAGTTATTTTACATTAAGAAGGTTCGTGGTCTGCACTCTTGTGGGAGAAGAGGCTGGACTCTGCCCTTCTGAGCTGGGAATTTCTGGTTAAAGGTTTATAGTGCCTGAATATTTGAACTGTATCTTACTGAAATTGGTTCACCTTGTTTGCTCTAGCATAGACTAGATCCAGGCCTGCTGAATCTAGCTTTGTTTATATGCTTGTTGTTTGTTTGCTTGTTATTTCCCTGGAAGCTAATTCCACCTAATCAACTTCTCAGCTTCTGTGGATCACTAGTGATATCTGCATTGCTTACTGTACTTATTTCCTTGTTTCACTTGAAAGAAAGTTACTGTTTGTCGTTTTGCATTTAGTTACTTGTAACACATTGCACTCAAGTTACCTGGCACTTGCTCACTAAAGCAATTATATAAGTCAGCACTAAAAATTAAAAGCACTACACCCTCACTCCCCACTGGCCCTTGTTTTCAATTAAGGATTTCCCAATATTATTCTAGCATGTCCAAAGGTCAGTTGTCAATCTCCTCTCCGGTCCAGCTGGTGAATCTGGGAATCTTGAGGCAATGTTATAACTGCCTCATGTACACAGACAACCCTCTCCTCCTCCCACATAACACAAATACTTGCGAGAGATGCAGCTATTTAGCCAAACTGGAGGCTGAGCTCTCTCAACTCAGGACTGGCAAGACCAGACAGGAGGAGAAGGCAACTACACACACCACAAAACCAGCCTCACATAATGCTACCACTCCACTGAATCAAACACATAAACACACAAAGACATACTCGAGGCTCTGAGTAAAATTTACCTAAACAGCAGAGGCCTCCAAAGCAGACACCCAAACAACTGCTACCTCAAGACACCCCACAAGCAACACATAAACCACAAAAGCAGTGTGCAAAGCAGTCACAGCCCTTAAGGCCAAATACAACACCAAACATACTTGTCATAGGTGACTCCATAGTCAGACACACTGGCGTCCCACTCACCAGGCTGAACAAGGAGAGGGTCACAGTAAGCTGCCTATCGGGCTAGAATCCGCCACATAACACAAGCACTCGGGTCACTCCACGGCAAGTACAAATATGACACAGTCATTGTCCATGCTGGTGTGAACGACCTGAGACGTACCTCCCTGGACTACATGAAAAGAGACATAGAGGAGCTCTCTGATTATGTAGCCCAGGCAGGTATGACCCTAACCCTGAGCAGTATCCTTCCTTCACCAAGAATGATGCCACAATATAGAGACAAGATGATCAGCTTTAACAATTGGCTTAATGTCTGGTGTCATTCAAAGGGGATCCAGTGTCTGTCTGCCTGGGATGACATGCTTGACAAGCCACGCTGCTTCGCAAGGGACGGCTTGCACCTGTCACCCCTGGGATTACGGATATTGGCTAAGGCTCTTGCCACCCCCATAGTGCCTTTTTTAGGCAAGGCTCAAATTCTAAACCTACCACCCTAGAAAACAAAAATGGGAAGAAACTGAGGGTAATGCTGCTCAATGCCAGAAGTCTAAATCTCAAAATGCACGCACTCGAGGCCCTTCTCAGTATGGAGAACATCGATGTCTGTGCTGTAACTGAAACCTGGTTCAAGGCTCCTGAGAGCACCCCGGCACTATTAGGTTTTACCTCATATCATGCGTTCCGGCCCCAAAACCCGGACCACACCACAAAAGGAGGGTGTATCCATATTCATAAAGGATACCCACACCTCCAGGTTGGTGGCAACGCACGAAGCTTCAGAAACCATCCAGGTGCAACTAACCATAGGCAAAACTGCTCTACAAATTGTAGCATGCTACAGGCCACCCTCTCAAACTCAGGAACCCCACACAGCCTTCCTGAAGACACTGGAGGGTATAAATGTATCTCCAAACACCATCATATTGGGTGACTTCAACTACCGAATATAGACTGGGAACATTACTCAAGCCCTAACTTTCTAGCCCAACGGTTCCTGGAGTTCATAAATTCAAATGCCATGGAACAGCTAGTCACTGTTCCCACAAGAGGAGAAAATATACTAGATCTCATTGTCACAAACATGGGGACAAAATGCTCCACACGGAAGTATATCCCTCATTGGTGAGATCTGATCATAAACTAATATCACTGGAAATCCACATCCCCCCCACCCCAAACAAAAAGACCATAGTGAAGAACTTCTCTAAAGCAAACTTCACACTACTCAAGACTGGTGTGGTATCCTTCAAGGCCCCTGAGCCAGAGGAAACCACAACCCAAGCTGCGGAAGCCCTTACAAATGCCTTCTATGAACACCTCCAGGACTGCATGGATCAGGCAATCCCAAATAAAACCAAGACTCTTTCCACAAAGGGCAAACGTCCAGTCTGGTGGACCCCAGCCATTAACAAAGTTTACAATAAGAGGAGAAAGCTATTACATGATAGAACAAAATCCATAAAAGGGAAGTCACCCCTGATCATTATTAGTAAAAAAATACGAGCACTCATAAAATCAACTAAGGCCAATTTTGAGAGAAAAATTGCCGTGGATTCAAAGGACAATCATAAGGCCTTTTTCAGCTATGTTAGGAACCTGGGTGGAAACTCCCAGATATGCTCAGAATTAGTCCAAAATGATACAAAAATCACTGAACCCACAGACATTGCCAACATACTGGCAGACAGGTTCAGTGCAAACTTCACCCCCCCCCCCTAAAGGAGAGATAACTATCCCAGCCGAGTGTAGCCTCCCGGACATCTCAAATGCGCAGGTGAAAGCTGCTCTCTCTAAAGCTAAAAACACAGCATCAATGGGACGGATGGTGTCCCGGCTGTGTGCTACGAGCTAAATGAGGAATTAAACCCGCACATAAGGCAGCTGTTTAATCTCAGCCTTACCACAGGATACGTGCCCAAGGAGTGGCGTACGGCAACTGTGGTCCCACTCCACAAAGGCGGCGCCTCTACGGATCCTGGTAATTACCGCCCCATAAGCTTAACAAGTCTAGTCTGCAAAGCTATGGAGAGGATCATAATGGAGCTCATAAACAAAGATATAGGGGACCTGCAGACATTGGACCCGACCCAGTTTGGCTTTGTCAAGGGAAGATCATGCCTTTTGAACTTGGTCGACTTCTTCGAAACAGTCACCAAGGCCATTGATGAGGGAAAGGCAGTCCATACAGCCTACCTTGACCTTACAAAGGCTTTTGACACAATACCCCACTCGGGTATTGTAGAAAAACTTACCAGCTTAAATGTAAACCCATATGTCACAAGATGGGTTGCAAACTGGCTTAAGGACAGAACCCACAGGGCTAGAGTTGCTGGCGCCTGTGTCAGACTCCAAGCCGGGTCACAAGTGGTGTCCCACAGGCTCGGTCCTTGGCCCCTATTGTTTGGCATCTACTTCTCAGAAGTACAGGCCAACATGGGAGGACTTTGGCTGACAAAGTTTGCAGACGACTGCAAACTGGGCGCCATAGTGGAAAGTGCATCGGACATGGATATCCTTCAGAAGGGACTCACGGAAACAGATAGCTGGTGCCAGAGCCATGGCCTGAAGTTAAACGCCAAAAAATGTATAGTCATACCCTTCGGGAAAAACAAGGTAACCCCAAGCCACCATATAGGTGGCAATCCACTAAGCACAGAAGAGGTTATCAGGGACCTGGGGACCCAGGATGACAGTGGCCTTTCTTTTGACACTCACATTGCTAAAGTGGTTAGAAAGACCTTCTACATTGCCCACCTGATCATGAA
>NC_056744.1:744945096-744995096 GCF_019279795.1 Protopterus annectens
GAGTTTTCGCACCTCAGCAAGAGAGTGTGGGGGAAGCTTGTCTGACAATTCTTACAGAACTACAAAATAATCCCTTTACAAAAGCTTGCTATTTACCTATTTTCTTTTGCTGGAAGTAGCCAACAGGTATTTATACCAAAGAACAAGCTCTGACAGATACACAAATGAGGCTCTGCCAGGGAAACACAGAAGTAGCTCTGCTACAGAAAGTGTGTTTAGATGACAGTGCTTCACAGTCCTGCCATTCTATATTAATGACATGAGAAAAAGTACAGTTGTGTACCTAGCATAAATGTAGATGTTAGAGTGTATTCACTGTTGCAGTCATTACAATTGGGTTATCCTGCTGTCAGGCTACCCGTAGTCAGCCTGAATTCCAAAGTCTAGGTCCAGCGTCGGTTGCTGTCGCCTCTTCCCTGACATCAGAGTGCCAGGGGTATAAAAGATGCAGCCAACGCCATTTTCTTCAGTTTTTCTTGCCCCAGATGTCAGGTGCCCCCAAAAGGGTAGGCTAAAAATATGTCAATAAAGCATGCATGCACCAAAGTAAGTTATTCCTTCATCTACAAGCAAATACACCACTTAGGTTGTATAGAATAGAGAAGTACAGATAAATTCCAGCAAAGATAAGGGGGATGGTGGGTGGGTAACCTGGACTGCAACAGTGAATACACTCGAACATCTACATTTATGGTAGGTACACAACTGTACTATGTTCATCATGTTTCACTGTTGCAGTCATTACAATTGGGTTGAATCCCAAAGCGAAGGTTGGGAGGCTGGAGCTAAATAGGTTAGGGGCGGCTAAGAGGCCCTGCAGAACTGCAGTGGCAAAGCCTGCCCTGGATTTAGAGTAGAGTGGTAAGTGATAGTGCTTTGTAAAAGTGTGCACTGAACTCCAGGTTGCAGCCTCTAAAATGTCTTTGGTTGGTACTCCTCTGAGGAAGGCTGCTGAAGTGGCTGCTGCTCTGGTTGAATGTGGCCTAATGCCCTTAGGCACTGATTTGCCATGTTGTGAATAACAGAAACGAATTCAGTGGCCTATCCACTTTGAAATAGTCTGGCTTTGAGATAGCCTTTCCTTGTGATCCTGCAGCATATGTCACTAGTAATTGCTCAGTCTTTCTGAAAGCTTTGGTTCTGTCCAAGTAGAAGCGCAGCTGTCTGTGTATGTCCAAAGAATGCAGAAGTCTCTCATCCTTATTCTGTGGGTTTGGATAAAATGTAGGCAAGTGAATAGTTTGGTTAAGGGCCACACTGGACACTACTTTAGGCATAAATGTCGGGTTTGTCCTCAGAGAAACCCAATCTGGATGGAAAATGATGAAAGGTTCCACAGCCATAAGTGCATGTAGCTCTGAAACTCATCTTGCAGAGGTTATTGCTAGGAGCAGAGCTGTATTTCCAAGATAAAAATTTAATGTCAGCTGTTGCGGCTGGCTCAAAAGGATGCAGGGTGAGTTTTTCCAAGACATAATTGAGGTCCCATGCAGGTATTGGTGATCTCCTTGGAGGCCTTAAGTTTTTGGCTCCTCTGAGGTACTGCCTTAGTAAAGGATGAGAAAAAATAGGTGGCTCTGTATTGTAATGAGCTGAAATGGCAGAGGCATGAATCATAATAGATGAAAAGGATAGGCCTTTGTCCAGCATCTCAGTTAAGTATTGCAAAATCTGAAGAATATTTGGTACAATCGTGTCAATTCCTTGTGCCTGGTTCCAAGCACAGAATCTCTTCCATTTTTCTGCATAAGATTTTCTGGTACTAGGCCTCCTGGCCTCCAAAATAACATCCATCACCGCTTTAGAAAGAGGGGTGTTTTGAATGACTACATTATCCACCATGCTGCCACATTTAAGGTCTTGAATTGGCTGCGCAGGATCTGATTGTTTTGTTGGGACTGTAAGTGAGGAATTTGAGGTAAAGTCCAGGCTGGGCATTGAGACAGGTTCCTTACAATTGGGTACCAGTGCTGGCAGGGCCAGTCTGGGGCAATCAGTATCATTTTTGGCTTCTCTTGTCTGACCTTTAGGAGTACCTTGGGGAGGAGAGGCAGTGGAGGAAAGGCATATACTGTTAAGTTTTTTCCAGCTGAAGGATAGAGCATCCACTTTCCATGCTTGCTTGTGAGAAGTCCTTGTGCGGAATGTCTGTAGTTGGCAGTTGTGAGGGGAGGCAAATAGATCTATGTCCGGGCATCCCCATTTCCTTGTTATCATGCTGAAGACTTGCAGATCCAATTTCCACTCATGGGGATCCATGATGTTTCCGCTTAGTTCGTCTGCCAGAGTATTTATCTTTCCTGGCAGGAATTGTGCCTGCAGATGTACTTGGTAAGTCAATGCTGTGTCCCACAAAGTCATGGCTAGTCTTTATCAGTAGTTGTCCCGGATGAAGTTGATCCTTGAAGGCTGTCAGGGCATTCTGAACAGCTAGCATCTCTTTTTGATTGATATGTAGATGCATTTGGCTTGTGGACCATGTGTCCTGAATACATTTTCCTGCCATGTGGGCCCCCCAGGCATAATCTGATGCATCTGTTGTTAATGTCTGCCTGGCTGTGTGTAAAGTGAATGGCTGCCCCTTGTTGTGGTGACAGGCCTTTGTCCACCATCAAAACTCATGTTGCAGGCAGGGAATAAGGGTAATTGTTTCCAGGCTGTGGCAATGTTGAGTCCAAACACTTTTTAGATACCATTGAAGTTTCCTCATATGCAGTCTTGCATATGGAATTAGCAGAATGCAGGATGCCATGAAACCCAAAGACTGCAGAATTTTTCTTGCAGATAACTGGGCCTTTGTTGCCAGCAGTTTGAAGTAAGTAGGCAGTTGCCTTTGTTTGTCTGGCGTGAGATAAGCCATCTGGGCAGTTGTATTTAAGCTTGCACCCAGGAATATTATCTCTTGAGGGGGTACTAGTTTTGATTTCTTTTCGTTTACTGTGTACCCTAGACATGTTAGTAATCTTTTTACAAAAGCCAGATGCTGTAGTAGAATGTCCTTGTTCTCTGCTTGAATGAGGTACGTCCAAGTAAGGATTTATTTGTATTCCTCTTTGTCTGCAGAATGCAATTACTGGAGCCAGGCATTTTGTGAAGACCCTGGGCGCAGTAGATAAGCCAAAGGGCAGTGCAGAGAATTGTTAGTGCATTGAGCCAGCTATGAATCTGGGGTATCTTCTGCATGATTGTCTGATTGGGACATGCAGGTATGCCTCTTTTAGGTCTAAGGTCACAAGCCAAGCCTTCTTGCCCAGCATGGACAGGAGCTGCTGCAGAGTCAACATTTTGAATTTTGGAATATCCAGATATGTGTTTAGAATTGATAGGTCCAGTATTGTTCTCCAGGCTTTGTTCTTTCTGGGCACCAAGAACAGTCTTGAGTAAAATCCTTGTCCCTGCTCTTGCTCTGGTACTTGCTGAATGGCCCTCATGTCCATGAGGGATGAAACTTGCTTTTGTGCCTCTGCCCATTGATTTTTTGACAGGTCTGGCAAACCGTGATCCCTTGGCAGGGTATGGAAGTGAAACTTGTAGCCTTGTGACACTATGTTCAAGACCCATTTGTCCTGGGTTATTATGTGCCAATTTTGATGGAAAAGTGCTAGTTTTCCCCCTAAAGGTGCTGCCATTAGATAAGTGCTTGGCGCAGGTAGGGGGAAGTCATTGGGACTGTTTCCTGTATGGCTATGATTTGTCTTCTCCGCTTTTGGAGGTAGAAGCACCCCATTGTTTAGACCTGTATGTGCCTTGGGGCTGGGATCTGCCTCTAGGGCATCTGTATCTGCCCCTTTGTGGCCTGTCTGACACTGGAAAGGACCAATTCTTTGTAGGCCAGTGTCCGTTAAATCTTGGAGGCTGTACCTGTAAGAAATCCTTGACTGTTTGCATAGATTTAGCTTTGTCCTCCATTTTCTTCAACACCTCCTCTGCTTTAACACCAAACAAAGTATCATGCTGTAATTGAGCATCTAATAATTTTGCTTTAACATGATCAGGCAAATTCTGTTCCTTTAACCAAGCATGCCTCCTGATGACAGAACCCGTAACAGCGGCCCTGCAGGAGGCCTCCAAAGAATCAAAACCACATTGCAAAGTATGTTTTCCAACTTGTTCAGCTGCATGCAACAAATCCTGCATTGCTTCGTTTTTTGCACATTCAGAATTTTATCAACATTTTCTGTTTAAGCAGTGACATAATATATTGCTGATATTTAAGCATATGAAACTGACAATTTAAAGCCCTTATAGCCAAGGTTGCAGAAGTGTAAATCTTTATTCCCCATCTGTCCAGTGCCCTAGAATCCCTGTCAGAGGGGGTAGGGTTTTTTACAGTGGAAGCTTTGACCCCTTTGGGACCCTGAGAAATAGTTTCTTGGTCAGCAGCAGGGTTTTTAAAAAGAAATGTATGTGAATCAGGAACCCTGTAGTATCTGTCTGGCTTAACAGGAGCTGGAGGCAGGGAGTCAGAAGTCAGACTGGACTCTGAAAAAAACATCATCTACAATGTCTAACACAGGTGGAATAGCAAGGGGCCTGTGCTGAGGAAGTAAAAGGAAGTCTCAGAGCCTTTTCGTAGATTCTGAATAATCTTGGCTCTCCCAGTGGAAATGTTCCCTCATGGTATGCAGAGCTTCCCCAAAAGAGTAATCCTCAGGAGAGGCTGAAGGGATAGATTCTTCAGCATCAGAATCCTCATAGGGAGGAAGAGAGTATTCCTGATCAGAAGAGGAATCAGAGGAAATGGAAACCTGATCTGAAGATTCATATTCTGTCTCTTGCCTAGGCCTCTTATCAGGAGGGGGATGGGAACCGCTGATCAAAGTAATTAGGTCTTCGGCCATTTTGAGCATGTGTTTTTTAGGCATGGAGGCCTGTCCATGTGGCTGTTGTACTTGTTTTTTTGTCTTTAAAGGTGCTTTAGTCTTTGCCTTTGAAGCGGAAGTCATTTTTACATATAACTGTGTAGGCCTGAAAACACCCTCAGAAGCCGATGCCTACTCGGCGACTCCAGACCCATCTGAGGGAATAGTTTCCGAGGTTCCAATACCTTGAGTATCCAGCGGCCTAGCCGGCTCCATGTGGGAGTCGGTAGCGGCCTGCGGCTCTAAAGTAGCGGGCGTCAGGGGCTGCGAAAGCACCTCACTGAGAACCAGCAACTGGTTTAGAAGAAGCCTCATCGTCAGTTTTGGACCTCGGATGCCTGTCCTTTTCTTTTTCTTTACTTTTCTTGTGAATTGCTGTAGTCAGATGGCTATCCGACGACATTGTGTAATTAAATCTTCTGCCAAAATAGTGAACCGCAAAATCATACCAACGCTTAATAGTGCGTTGGTTAAATCTAGCACAGAACCGACAATTAGCAACGTCGTAGTCAGGGCTTAGGCAAGGAATACAATAGGAATGAAAGTCCTTATGAGGTATTTGCTTCCCACAAGAAATACAATTATTAACTTTTTCTGACATCGGTCTGGAGCAAGAAAAAAGTTTCCCTAATGGGGTACTTAGCTTTTAATGAAGACTTCGGATCTGAAATTCAAACACGAAAATCTCAGGAGTCAGCCAACCGGCACTTGCGAACTGCTTTTGCAACCGACGCCGGACCTAGACTTTGGAATTCAGGTCAACTGCGGGTAGCCTGCCAGCAGGATAACCCAATTGTAATGACTGCAACAGTGAAACACGATGAACATCACCACCACTTCCTTATGTCTAACATGACTCATACAAAGAGGACTTGAAATGTATTCTGGGAAGAAGGAATGAAAATAAGATCACATTACCAAGGCAGGCCCCATCATCCACCATTTTGAGGGAAACACATTAAAATTGTAAAAGAAGCACTTGGAGTACTTTTGAGGCATTAAAATAGCCCTGAAGCTTTGGAAGCTGGCCGGCTGTTATATCCTTGGCAGGATATAACCCATATAGCTAAGGCTACTGCAGTAGTGATCAATATGATGAACTATTGTTATATTAGCATTTTAAGTGATTTAGAGTATTTAACAACAGTCTCAGATTTTGTGTTTCTTCCCTATTTCTGGCTTCACCCAGAATTCTTGAACTAAGAAACTGAAATGTATACCTTTAACATGAGATGAAGTGAGCTCTCTATCCATAATGGGATGCAGAGTTTTATTTTCAAACAGAACAAACACTTAAACATTGCTCTTAAAACCACAGCATTATCTGTTGTATAAAGTATGCTGTAGGGTAACAGAAAGCATCTTAACAAATGGTAAAGCAGCAGAGAAGACAATAGCTTTAAAACAACCTTTCTTTTTTTAAACTATTTCTTTATTAAAAGGAGGTGGCAACAGAGCATAAAAAGCTATAACTGAGAACACGTTTTATAAATGTATTCCTGAACTGTACGGAGTAAATTTAGTCTTCAAGTGTTCTATCTTCTTTAGGATAGCAGCAGTAAAGCAGCATTTGTAAACCAATCATATTCTCCCTAAAATTTTCTCAGCAATGTATTCACAGTGAGAAACAAAACCAAAAGGTCTTCTGAAGCTGCAAATAAGCTCCTGTTTTGCCCTCTGACTAGATAAACCCATAGATGGATGTGAACAAATTCCAGATTCTTATGGAAATTGAATACATTTTTGGAGCCCTTACTGCAAAGATAGCAACATATCTATACTGACCACTTAAAAACAAAGACCCATTTAGTGAAGTGGTTTGTTTCATTTAGGTTCATACGCAAGTACTAGGCTATCTGCCCAAGGGCATTTATAAACCTAGCCAGAATGTGTTGGCTTTCGCCACCCCCTTAGATTAGTTCCCTGTGCCCCTGTCCAGCAGAGCCATTAGTTCCCTGTGCCACTGTCCAGCAGAGCCACTGCAGTGATCCCTGGGGTAAATTTTCTGTTTCCCATCCACCCGTCAAGGTTTCTCTTGAGTGTTAGTGAGGGGCTCTGCCCGATATATATTGGAATCCTGTTCCAAAGCATGGGGAGTCTCTGGGACAGGAATCTATCCCTCCAGCATGTCCTATTTATCGTTGGGGTGAGGTTTATATCTCTAGAGCATGTGGCTCTCCGGGATTTGGTTTTTTTTTAGGTGGAGCATGTCCATCAATTCTGGGTTGGACATGGCCTTGTATGTCAGGCAGAGATCACCTCTGAGTAAACGGTATGCAACCGAGTACAGCTGGGGTTTCTTGAGTCGGGCTGCATACAGCATCTGTTTGAGGCCAGTAATCCTCTTGGTGAGGTACCTTTGTGGTCTTTCCAGCTGTTGCAGGCGTCTTGTAAGGTACATCCCAAATGGGGTGTTGTATTGTATGATGGGTCTAATGAGTGATAAGTAGAGAGGCACAATAACCTCTTTTGTTCTAGATGAGAACCCTTTTGTGATTAGGTGGGCCACATAGAAGGATTTTCTAACCACCTTGGCAATATGATTATCAAAGGAGAGATTACTATCTACTTGGGTCCCCAGATCCCTTATTACATTTTTTGTACTTAGGGGACTACCACCTATGTGGTAGTTAGTGGGTACTTTGTTTTTTCCAAAGGGGATGACTATGCACTTTTTGGCATTTAGTTTGAGGCCATGATTTTGACATCAGGTATCTGTCTCAGTGAGACCCGTCTGGAGGGTGTCTGTATCAGCCCGGGATTAAATTATGGCCCCTAGTTTGCAGTCGTCTGTGAACTTGGTCAGCCATTGTCCTTCTGTGCTTGCTTGTACCTCTGAGAAGTATATACCGAACAGGAGGGGTCCTAGGACTGAGCCCTGGGGGGTGCCACTTGTAACTAGTTTGAGTGGGACATAGAGCCTGCAACTCTCACCATGTGGGTTCAATCCATGAGCCAGTTGGCAACCCATCTCATGACGTAGGGGTTTATGTTCAAGCTGGTGAGCTTGTCTAGAATACTAGAATGGGGAATGGTGTTGAAAGCCTTTGTGAGGTCTAGGTAGGCTGTGTGGACCTAGTTTCCCTCATCTAATGCCTTGGTAATGGTTTCAAAGAAGTCCACCAGGTTTAGGAGGCATGATCTGCCCTTAAAGCCAAACTGGGTAGGGTCCAAGGTTTGGAGGTTCCCAATGTCTCTGTTAAGGAGTTCCAGGATGATGCGCTCCATAGCCTTGCAGACCAGGCTAGTCAGGCTTGTAGGGCGATAGTTCCCGGGGTCCGTTGTGGCTCAACCTTTGTGGAGTGGGATAACTTTTGCTGTGCGCCATTCTGTGGGTACGTAGCCTGTAGAGAGGCTGAGTTTGAACAGTGTGTTTAGGTGAGGGGTTAGTTCATTTTGGAGCTCTTGTAAGACACAGCCTGGGACACCGTCCGGTCCCATTGAAGCTGTGTTTTTGGCTTTGGATAGGGCTGTTTTAACCTGTGTGTCAGTGACTGAGGGGGCCCTACATTCTTCTGGTATGGTTATCGGCCCTTTAGGGGGTGAGAGGGGGGTGAAGTTTGCACTAAACCGGTCTGCCAGAATGTTGGCAATATCAGTCGGTTCAGTGTATTTTGTGCCACTCTGCACTAACTCAGCAGATCTGAGAGTTTCCACTTAGGTTCTTGACATGGCTAAAGAATGCTTTGTGGCTATCTTTGAAGTCATTGGCAATTTTTCTTTCAAAACTAGCCTTGGATGATTTAATGAGGGATCATAGTTTCTTACTGATACTAATCAGGGATGTCTTGCCTTCTTGGGATGTTACTCTTTTCTGTACTTGTTTCCTCCTTCTGTTGTATAACTTGTTTATGGCGGGGGTCCACCAGACTGGCTTCCTTTTCTTGGAGGAGTGATTCTTGGTTTTACTTGGGTTAGCTCGATCCAAGCATTCCTGCAGATGCTCATAGAGTGCCTTTGTAAAGGTTTCAGCAGCTTGGACAGCATTGTCCTTTAGCATGGGGGTTGTGAACCTTTCCAACTCGGTCTTAAGTAACGTGAAGTTTGCTTTTGAAAAGTTTTTCACAGTGGTTTCCTTGACTGGGGGTGGGGGCGGAATGTGGATATCCAGAGTGATTAGTCTATGGTCCGATCTAACCAGTGAGGAGTTGACCTCTGGTGTGGAACACCGGTCGCCCATGTTGGTGATGACCAGGTCCAATATGTTGTTCCCTCTGGTGGAGGTGTTGACTAACTGATCTAGGGCATTCGAGTTTATAAATTCTAGGAAGCGGTGGGCAAGGGAGTTAGTACTTGAGTAGTTCTCCCAGTTTATATTTGGGTAATTGAAATCACCCAGTATTAGGGTGTTTGGTAGGACCTTCATATTTCCCAGTGTCTCCAGAAATGTGGAATGGGGGTCCTGGGTCATGGTGGGTGATTTGTAGCAAGCTACAATTTGGATAGCAGTTTTGCCCGTTGTTAGTTGCACATGGATGATCTCTGATGCACTGTGCTGTGCCACTAGCCTGGAGGTGTGGGTATCCTTGATGAATATGGATACAGCCCAGCCTTTTGTGTTTCGGTCCTGGTTCTGTGGCTGAAAGGTATGGTATGAGTTATAGCCTAGTAGTGCTGGGGTGCTCTCAGGAGCCTTAAACCAGGATTCGGTTACTCCACAGATGTCTATGTTCTCCATACTGAGGAGTGCTTCAAGTGCGTGCATTCTGAGGTTTAGACTTCTGGAGTTGAGTAGCATTACCCTCAGTTTTTGGTTACTTGTGCTATTTATGATGGTGGGTTTGTCTTCTGAGCCTTCCCTAAAAAAGACACTATGGGGGTGGCAAACGCCTTGGCCAGTATTCGAAAGCCTAAGGGTGACAGGTGCAAGCCATCTTTTGCGAAGCAACATGGCTTATCGAGCATGTCATCCCAGGTGGACAGATACCGGATCCCCTTTGAATGACACCAGAAACCTAGCCAATTGTTGAAATTGATCATTTTTTTCTTTATATACTGGGGCATCATTCTTGGTGAGGGCAAGATGCTACTCAGGGTCAGGGTCATACCGGCCTGGGCTACATGATCAGAGAGCTCATCCATGTCTCTTTTCATGCAGTCCAGGGAGGTACGTCTCAGGTCATTCACACCAACATGGACAATGACAAAGTCATATTTGTACTTGCTCTGGAGTGACCTGAGTGCTTGTGTTATGTGGCGGATCCTGGCTCCTGACAGGCAGCTAACTGTAACCTTCTCCTTGTCCAGCCTAGTTAGTTGGACATCAGTGTGCCTGACTACAGAGTCGCCTATTACTAGTGTGTTAGGAATGTTATTTTGCCTTTAGGGCTGTGATTGCGTGGCACACTGATTATGTGAATTGTGCATTTCTTGGTTTATGATGGGGTGTGGAGGTGCTTGGATGTCTGCTTTGGAGGTCTCTGTTGCTTTTGCAGATTTTTATTTAGAGCCTCAGAGTAGGTTTTCATGTATTCCTGTGTGTTATTTGCCGGTGTTAGTTTATTAGGTCTATGTGTGACTGGTGGTGTGTTGCAAGTATTACCCTTCTCCTCTTGACTGTCAGCTCCAGTCTTGGGTTGAGAGAGCTTTGCCTCCAGTTTGGCTGTATAATTGCATCTCTCCCATATATTAGTGTTTGGTGGGAGGAGGAGAAGGTTGTCTGTGTACATGAGGCAGTTGTAACATTGCCTCAAAATGCCCAGATTCACCAGCTGGAATGGAGAGTACACTGGAAACTGCCCTTTGGACATGCCGGAATAGGAAGAGTAAGCTGTTTTTCTGATTGGCTAGTGGGGACGAATAGAGAGTCTTGTCCTTCTGGACAGTATAGGGGGGTCTAGTGCTAGGGTTAATTAGTGCTTGCTATGAGTTTTAAGCAAGTGCTTGACTGTGAAATTAATGGTTTGAGTGCTAAAGTTGAAGATTTGTCTAGTTCCAAGGGAAAAATTGAAGAGTAGACTTAGTGGAGCCAAGAATAGTTTAACTCTAGCTACCCGGCACACAAAACCGCGCAAATGGGGTTACAAAAATGGTCAATGTTAGCTGCAGAGAATTTCCTAGTAAAAGCTACAAAAATGGTTAATGCTAGCTACAGAGAATTTCAGACTGCATACACTCCAAACCCTTGTATTCAAATAGCAAAAGTGTGTGTGTGTGTGTGTGTGTGTGTGTGTGTGTGTGTGTGTGTGTGTGTGTGTGTGAGCATGTGTAAGCACATGTGTGTGTGAGTGAGCGTGTATAAGCGCGCGTGTGTGTGCGCGCGCGCACGTGCTTGTGTGAATACAGACATGCAAGCAATTTCAGAAATAAATAGAAGATTAAAAATTAGGGGCACACAACAGGTAAGATTTACTACTTCAATCATCAGGTACGTATCGGTCTTTGTCACTGAGATAGGTCAATGTTTAACAATAACAAATGGCTACTAGAGAAATGGATGTAATCACAATACAAAGTGGGTTGGTTTGAACTGCATATACAAAGTTCAGATTATAACTGTTAAACACAAATGTTAGTTGCTCACGACAAAAAGGGGATCTATTTTTAAAATATTCTGGTTACTGAAACAATACCAAAAAAGGATGATTAAAATAACTGTGTAGTTCACTAATGGAAAAGCCTGGTACTTTAACACTTTTCTGTAACTCGTTAAATGGGCATTCCTTTAAATAGCCATAAGACATTACTATAAAAGCAGTTTTACACACACACACACACACACACACACACACACACACACACACATGCAACATCATAAAAATCAACAAATATTATAAATAAGAAACGTCAAAAAATACTTAATATACAAAAGTATATGAATACCAAGCTACACAATGCAGCAGAACCAACAATAAAATAAATAGCAAACAAAATGACTGGATGGTGAAGAAGAAAAAAAAAAAAAGAGGAAGGGGAGAAGGATGAGACACACATTATGAACTCTAAAGCATTATCAATGGTATTACAGTAGGAAGCAATGTACACAGAATAAGGGCAAAATCAAGTAAAACAATGGATGTTTTGCAAAAAGGAAGGCATCTACAACTCGTTTAGACTGTGATCTCATTGCACCCCTTACTTAAATATAAAGAATTATGATTAAGACTCCAATCATAACCAACTTAATGTGTTCAAGGCATGAATACCAAGAAATTTACCTTTAGAGTGAAGCTAGAGAGGTGACCATGCATCCTTGGACCATGCATCCTTGTTGAGAATACAAGTGTTAGGATTGGTGAAATCTGATTATAGCCCTTTGTACTGTACACTGCTTTATTTTCTGGCCCTATGTACTACCAGTTTCAGAAAAAAAACGTGGAGTGCAATGCGTTTTACCATCTTTCAAAGCCTTTGCAGGTTATACAGAACTGAAGTGTGCTGCTAAAAAATAAATGAGTTTAAAAGCTGTTATAAACAAAAAGACTGGCAGAAAGAAGTGCTTGTGTGTGGAAATGCAATAACCTTACAGCTTTTACAGCTGTTCTTTTCTGACAGGCACCATGCGCTGTTAATCCTTAGCAAGAAACTATCATAAAATTGCATACAGGTGCTTAATAAAACCTTGTTAACACCTTTATGACATGAGAAAGGTGCTTAAGCTTGTAGTGCATGGAAAGTAGTGATTACGTTCCAATATTCAAAAAAGACAAACCAGCAAGTGCCAAAGTGGAGTGCGGCTCAACCTTAAAACTGCTAAGCAACCCCTGCTAAAGTTAAGGTCGGGTCTAGCACCAAGCAGTAAAATCTGCCAGTACTGTTCAGCAAATAACAGCGGCAGAAGAAAAGATTTGTTTCTGCCTGTTGTCTGTACCAGTAACATGTCCCCAGCTTCCTCAAACTCAGTTGCTAGAATAACAGAATATGTTAGTGTCCGTTTTCTGACTATATGAACTCTGAAACTCAAACATATGCCATTATTTAGTGACTTCAAGTCTCAGTGGTTTGTCTGAAAACAGGTAGTTATGTACTCACCATAACGATCGATGTATGTAGTCCATTTCGCCTCACATTCTTTATTCACGGGTTCGGAGCAGAGAATCGGCTCTGACTCGGCCAACTTATTTTCTAGCACAAAGTCTCTAATTGGCTGGGCTAACCCGGTATCCCAAGATGCACCTCGCCCTAGCCCCAGATCTCATTTGCCGCTCGTAGAGTTAGGACGTGGTCTCGCTTGGCTGTGAATAAGTACCCTTTCTATACTTTTCATAAGTATTTAGCAGTCTGTTTCTAGTAAAAGCTATTTTAATAGCTAGTTTTCTTTTGTGAGTGTACTGTGTGAGCGAGTTGTGGTTTTTTTTTTGTGGTATCCCTCTTTTGGCGGGCTAGGCCCGTTTAAATTAGAGGACCTAGTCCTCCCCGGTGTGTTTTTTTTTTGTGTAAAATTATGTTTTTGTTGGTCGGTAGTTAGATTCCTTGCTGCACCAAAGAAACATTTAAATTAGAGTTTCTTTGGTTGTTCTTGGTTTGGTTTTCTCGCCTTCCTCTCGTGTCGGTAGTTGTCGGTTGAGTGGGTGCTGTGTTCTATTATGTCTAAAGAGCAGAAAGAGCATAAACCCTCTGGGTTTAAGAAATGCTCTAAATGTGGTTACAGATGTCCATCACAGATGAGCATTCTATGTGTGTTTATTGTCTTGGTGCTATTCACCTGCAAGAGTCCTGCAGTTTTTGCCACGCTTTTAGCCCGAGGGTACTGCAGGAAAGAAAAAATAAGTTGATTTTGAAGGGCCTGGTTAAACATAAATGTAGATGTTCGAGTGTATTCACTGTTGTAGTTATCTGCTTGCAGGTAGCCCTCAGTCGGCCTGATTATCAAAGTCTTGGGTCCTGCATCGGTTGCTGTCTCATCTTCCATGACGTCAGGTAGTCAGGGGTATAAAGCATGCAGCCGACGCCATTACATCAATTTTACTTGCCCCGGATGTCAGGTGCCCCCATAACGGGAAGCAATTATATAGAAGGTTACATCTCCAACAAAAAGCAAATACACCAGAAAGCTTTTAGCATAGCAAGCAAGAATAGAGGTATAGTCAATAAAAGTCAGGAGGCTGGAGGGAGGGTAACCAGGACTGCAACAGTGAACACACTACATCTACATTTATGGCAAGTGTACACAACTGTACTATGTTCTTCGTGTTTCATTGTTGCAGTCATTACATTTGGGTAGATTCAGAAAGCTAAGGAAGGGAGGAGGCAGTTAAATAACATTAAGACCAGCTATAAGGCCCTGCAAGATGCAGTGGCAAAACCAGCTCTGGATTTAGAAAAAATTGGCAAGTGGTACTGCTTGGTGAAGGTATGCACAGAACTCCAGGTAGCAGCTTCTAGGATGTCCCTGGTAGGGGCACCTCTGAGAAAGGCTGTAGAGATAGATGCAGCCCTGGTTGAATATGGTCTTATCCCCTGTGGGGTAGGTTTTCCATGATGCTTATAGTAGAAATTAATGCAATGGTCTATCCACTTAGAAATGGTTTGCTTTGAAATGGCCTTCCCCTCTGCCCCTGCAGCAAATGCAACCAGCAGCTGTTCAGATTTCCTGAGAGGCTTAGTCCTGTCCAAGTAAAATCTAAGTTGTCTTTGCATGGCCAAGGAGTGCAGTATTCATTCCCCTTTGTTCTGTGGATTAGAAAAGAAGGTTGGCAAATGAATGGACTGATTAAAGGCCACACTGTATACCACCTTGGGGATAAAGGAGGGATTGGCCCTGAGGGACACCCTGTCTGCATAAAAGATGATGAAATGCTCCACTGCTATGAGGGCCTGTAATTCAGACACCCTTCTTGCTGAAGTGATGGCCAGGAGGAAGGCTGTTTTCCAAGAAAGGAATTTCAACTCTGCATTTGCAGCTGGCTCAAGGGGAGGTACAGTGAACTTTTCCAATACAAAGTTAAGGTCCCAGGCTGGAGCAGGGGCTCTCTTGGGTGGTCTTAAGTTTTTGGCCCCTCTGAGGAATTGCTTCAGCAGCGGATGAGAGAAGAGGGGTGGTTCTGTATTATAATGAGCTGAGATGGTGGAGGCATGAATTTTGATGGAGGAAAAAGAAAGGCCCTTGTGAAGCATCTCAGTTAAGTATTGAAGAATGAGCGGTAAATTGGGCACAGTTGTGTCCATCCCCTTTGTTTGGCTCCAGGAACAGAATCGCTTCCATTTTTCAGCATAGGATTTTCTAGTACTAGGCCTCCTTGCCTCCAGAATTACATTCATCACTTGTTTACTGAGGGATGGTAAAGGAGAGATCATGTAATTAGCCAGGCTGCAAGGTTTAGGGTTTGAAGCTGTGGGTGCAAAATCTGGCCCTCCTGCTGGGACAGCAGGGCAGGGGTCTGAGGTAGGTGCCATGGTTCCACAAGTGACACTGCGCAAGAGGGGGTACCAGTGTTGGCGTGGCCAGTTTGATGCAATAAGTATTGTCCTTGGTTTGTCCTGTTTGATCTTTAGTAGCACTTTGGAGAGGAGAGGCAGAGGGGGAAAGGCATAAACTGATAGGTTTTTCCAGCTGAAGGACAGGGCATCCACTTTCCAAGCTTGTCTGTGGGGAGTACTTGTGCAGAATTTGTTCAATTGGTAGTTCTGAGGGGAGGCAAACAGGTCTATCTCTGGGCTCCCCCATTTGATTCTCGAAAATGTTGAATATCTTTGGTTCCAGTTTCCACTCGTGTGGGTCTATCAGATTTCTGCTTAGTTCGTCTGCCAGTGTATTTAGCTTGCCTGGCAGGAATTGACCTTGTAGGTGCACTTGGTAGCTCAAGGTTGTGTTCCACAGAGCCATGGCTAATCTGCAGAGGGGGTATGAATGGGTTCCCCCCTCCTTATGTACCACATAACAGTGATGTTGTCCGTCTTTACCAATAATTGTCCTGGAAGAATGTGGTCATTGAAGGTTGTCAGAGCATTCTGTACAGCTAACATTTCTTTTTGATTGATACGCAGGTGCATTTGACTCTGGTTCCATTTGCCGAATGCACTTCCCTGCCAAGTCAGCCCCCCATGCAGTCTGATGCGTCTGTTAGGGTTTGGGCGGCAGGGGGTAGAGTGAATGGCAGTCCTTGTTTTGGTGACAGGCCTCTGCCCACCAAAGGATCTCTGTCTTTAGACAAGGTATGATGGGAATCATTGATTCTAGGTCCTGAGAATGTTGGCACCATAGACTTTTTAGATACTATTGTAGTTTCCTCATATGCAGTCTTGCATATGGAATTAGTAGAATGCAAGAGGCCATGAACCCCACGACTTGCAGTATTTTCCTTGCAGATAGCTGGGTCTTTGTGGCCAGTAGTTTGAAGTAGGCTGTCAAATAAACTTGTTTATCTGGCGTGAGGTATGCCATCTGGGAAGTTGTATTCAAGCTCGCTCCCAGGAATACAATTTGTTGGCAGGGTACTAGATGTGATTTCTTTTCGTTTATGGTGTACCTTAAAGAAATTAGTAATTTCTTTACAAATGCCAGATGATTTAATAGTATGTCCTGGCTTTCTGCTTGAATTAGACCATCATCCTGGTATGGGTACATTTGAATATTTCTTTGCCAGAAAAATGCAATGACTGGAGCTAGGCACTTTGTGAATACCCTGGGCACAATAGATAAGCCAAAGGGCATTGCAGAGAAGTGATAGTGCATGTAGCCTGCTCTGAAGCATAGGTATCTTCTGTACGATTCCCTTATTGGGATGTGCAGGTAGGCTTCCTTTAAATCCAGTGTTGCCAACCAGACATTTTTGCCTAGCATAGGAAGCAGCTGATGAAGAGTTAGTATTCTGAATTTTGGGACTACCAAAAAAAGTGTTTAGGATAGACAGGTCCAGGATAGGATGCCAGGAAATGTCTTTTCTGGGTACCAGGAAAAGTCTTGAGTAGAAACCTTGCCCCCATTTTTCTTCTGGGACAGGTTGAATAGCCCTGATGCTTAGAAGAGAGAGAACTTGCTTTTGAGCCTCTGCCCACTGATTTGGGGGTAGGTCTGGCCAACTGTCTGGGGTTGGTAAGGAGTGTAAGTGGAATCGGTATCCTTGGTAAACTATATTTAAAACCCATTTGTCTTTGGTAATGAGCTCCCAGTTTTTTGCATGCAGGACAATCTTTCCCCCTAAACGAACAGTCAGTTGAGCAGGGTTTGGAAGGTTTAAAGTTAAGTCACTGTGACAGTTAACCATGGGGGGGGTGCCTTACTACTTCCAGCTTTGGAAGTAGGAGCCCCCCACTGCTTAGTCTGTGAGTACCTTGGGACTGAAGCCTGGGTGTTCTGCTGGTTCTGGGTTTGGACTGAGAAGGCCTGGAAGAGGCAGGAAAGGACCAATTCTTAGAAGGCCAATGCCTACTAAATCTGGGAGGTTGTACTTGCAGGAAATCTTTAACAGTTTGCACAAATTTAGCTTTTTCCTCCATCTTTTTCAGTAGTTCTGCTTTGTTGCAAACAGGTGGTCTTGGTTTAAGAAAGCATCCAATAATTTAGCTATAACATGATCTGGCAAAGATTGCTCCTTAAGCCAAGCGTGCCTTCTAAGTACAGACCCAGTGACAGCAGCCTTGCAAGATGCCTCTAATAAACAAAACCACATTGCAAAGTATGTTTTTCAACTTGTTCAGCAGAATGCATTAAATCCTGTAATTCTTTATTTTCAGCACAGTCAGGAATCAACATCATTTTATGTTTAAGCAATCCAATAATATGCTGCTGATACTTTAACATATGAAACTGGCAGTTTAAGGCCCTAATGGCCAAAGTTGCAGAAGTGTATACCTTCTTACCCAATCTGTCCAGGGCCCTGGACTCTATCAGAGGGGGGAGGGTTTTTGGCAGTAGTACCCTTAATGCCTTTGGGCCCCTGTGAAATGGTCTCAGGATCCGCAGTAGGATTCTTAAAGAGGAACTTGTGAGAGTCAGGAACTCTCTAATACCTGTCAGTTTTTTTGGGAGCTGGAGGTAAAGTGTCAGGGGCCAGGCTAGATTCCGGGAAGCCATCGTCTACAATGTCCAGTACAGGAGGGATAGCTAAAGGCCTGTGTTGCGGTAGGAGTAAAAATTCCCTAAGCCTCTTTTTGGAGTCAGAGTAATCCTGGCTTTCCCAGCGGAAATGCTCCCCAAGAGTATGCAAAGTTTCACCAAAAGAGAAATCCTCTGGAGGGGAAGCAGAGGGAATGGAGTCCTCTGCACCAGAATCCTCATAGGCAGATAAGGGCAATTCCTGGTCATCAGAGAAAACAGAAATTTCAGAATCCTGATCAGAAGAATGAGAAGGAAAATCAGTTCTAGGTCTCAGAGGGAGAAGGGTGGCTTCTCCTGATTAGAGTAATAAGGTCTTCAGCCATTCTTATCATTTTTTTTTTTTTTTTTAGGCATAGGGGCCTGACCATGCGGTAGGTCTGCAAACAACCTCAGATGCCAGTGCCTGCACAGCGGCTCTGGACCCATCCAAGGTAGAGACATCCACAGGTTCCACAGTCGAAGAAGCATCTCGCAGCATACCGGACTACAAATGGGTCTCAGTAGAAGCCTGCAAATCAGAAGTAGCAGGTATCAGGGGCTGCAAAAGTGCCAGAGTACCGGCAAACTGGCGACTAGCTTAGGAGAACCGTCTTCAGCAACTTTGGACCGATGCAGTCTGTCTGTCTTTATCTTTGCGTTTTTTGGAATGTCAGTAGTCTGGTGGCTTACCGAAGCCATTTCTGGATAATTGAATAGAGTACCAAAATATTTAGATGTGAAAATGAACAGACGACGAGGTTTGAATAAGGCACAAAATCGACAGCGAGGTACATCGTAGTCTGGACCTAAGCAAGGAATACAGTACGAATGAAAATCTTTATGAGGTATTTGCTTTCCACATGAAATACAATTGTTAACTTTTACTGACATCGGTTCAGAGCAAAAGGTTCCCCAACGGGGTACTTAGCTTAGTTGAAGACTTCGGATCTGTAACTTGAAAATGAAAATTTCAGGAGTCAGCTGACCGGCACTTGCGAACTGCTTCGGGCACTGCACGGCAAGAAAGACTGATGTAATAGTGTCGGCTGCATGCTTTATACCCCTGACTACCTGACGTCATGGAAGATGAGACAGCAACCGATGCAGGACCCAAGACTTTGATAATCAGGCCGACGGAGGGCTACCTGCAAGCAGCTAACCCCAATGTAATGACTGCAACAGTGAAACACGAAGAACATCCAGGACTTCTCTCATGCATGATCAGCAGCTCTTTAGTACTGCTGACTACTACCGACAGTTTGTACATGGGCCAGTCACCTCTTATACCTCAGCCTGGTTATGGTGCTGAACAAAACAAGGTAATCAGCAGAGTGATACATGGTTCTACCAAGGAAATTAGAAGCACCCTTCATCTGTGCTTATGTATCACGGGGTGAAATTCAGAGGAAATGTTCTTAAGTCAATAACCCCTGTTCAGCAGCAGTTCAACAAATGTCAAAAGTTTAGATACAGCAAGCTACACTTTATTCAAAAAGTACTACAAAAGTTTAGCTCACATTAAATGAAAACTCCAGAAAAAAATGTCTTTTTCTTTCCAAAAAGTGATTTTCTTTCTTTGTAATCCAACACTAAACACGTCACATACAGAAAAAGCATCATTTAATAATTATTCTGTTTATGTGTCTGAACTTTATTCTGTTTGCCTTCCTTTCCTGCATTTGTCAGTTTGTTTTGCTGCATGAGCTGTCATAGCCTTGTATAGGCATAGCTCTATCTCCCAATAGATATTTACTCCACATTAGCCCTAGCAGATTATTTGTTCTTGTGTTTTCTGCAATATTTAAAACTTAATGAAAGAGGCTCACTACTCCATATATTCCTAGCTTAAGAATTATATAGTATCCCCCTGGGTTTCCTAATAGTGATACTGAATCTTCCTAGCTATTACCTTCCCAATTATTAAGTACTTTCTGTTAAGATACTAACCGATCTTGCTAGCGTGTATATGTGCTTACTATCCTGTACTACTCCACACTCTGCGTGTGAATCATTTACAGCTTGGACAGTTGATACAAAAATTTTAACTAGTATTAAATTGTATGGTTAGAACACTACCCATATTTGTTACAGTGAACCTGTGTTGTGCATCTATTTCCTACTTCAAAAACTCCTAATGCACTACTACTCTAATTGAAAAAAATAACCCAAAGGATCATTTTATAACATACCACTGTGACAATGTCTAGATGATTTTTAAGTACAGTTGTCTCATTTTTTTTATCTAACTAGGACCTTTATATTTGCCTTAGCTGTTTACTCAGTTT
The DNA here is from genome assembly GCF_019279795.1 of Protopterus annectens. NCBI lineage: Eukaryota > Metazoa > Chordata > Ceratodontiformes > Protopteridae > Protopterus > Protopterus annectens. Next base: position 744,965,202 of record NC_056744.1, read on the forward strand.
TCCTTACTACTTTGTTTTCTCTCTCTCCCTTTTTGTATCCAGCTAGTCAACCTGCCTGTCCTGAATTAGGGTTTGGGAACCTGCCCTACCCGACTACCTTGAAACATTAATTTAAAATAAATTCCTGCTGTCTCTTCCTAAGTTAAGGTATAGAGGCGAACTTCTCTCTGAACTCATCCCCTCAAGGATACAAGAAAGTATGTTATTTGCTGTATACTAATCTATTTGTTGTACATAATAGGTGCAAAAGTACCCTTCCCTGCCAGGATAACCTGCAGCCATACTCCTCTCTACTTCTCTACCTCCATCCCTTCCCCTCTTGTAGCCTCTGTATTTGACTGCACTATTTCCCTCCCTTACTCCTAGTCCTCCTATCTCGCTCCAGGAGCTACTGTAGCAGTATAGGTTTTGCCCACTAGATGGCACCCTTCTCCTGATACTATCCTTTTACATCTAACCAACTGCTTCAAATTAGAAACTCTCAGAAAACTAGTTTTTCCGTACTTATTTTATTGTAGTCCCACTGTACCCCTTCAAATTCACCACCACAATTCACTTGGCTACCCTTCCTCCTCATACTTCCATTTAAGTCTACTACCACCTTTACTCTTCTCTACCTTTACTTACCCTCAGCAGTCAGCATTTCACTGATTTGTTTTCAAAGGATTCTCTTTTTTTCATCCTTCACCTGGTTCTTCCTGCTCCGTTCACCCTGTGGACTCACTCCGCTCCCGTACCCTACCCCCTAATCCCACCCACCCCAGTGCACCTAGCCTTATACCTCTCTAGCCACTACCACCTCCCCATTATCCAATCCCATCCCACAACACAGTAAAGGTATTCCATCTTACTTTACTCCTCCTACTTCACTGTATACTCTTACCTACATACTTTCACCCTCTACTACTTCAGTACTATGCCTACTTCTCCCATATCAACTCACCTCAAACCCCTACTCCTGTTCTTAATTCTACCTTTCCTTTTCCTTTCCTATGTCCTAACTGCCTACGAACATCTTAGCTTCACTAACTTCCAGCTTAAACACATCAACATTACTTCTGTAACTAACTACTACCTCCTCCCAAAGTATCATAGAGTCATCCACATTAGCTATAAACACCACCAAGTCAAAAGAGCACATAACATAATAAATCTTACTCTAATTCACACACCGAGACTACACCTTCACATCCTACTCGATGGTGACATTCATCCCAATCCTGGCCCTTCCATTTATAGACCTGCTAACCCAGATAAACCCTCTCCTTCTTCCTTTCACACCTCTACTAGGCCTCCTAACTCCCTCGTCATATCTCATTTAAACATACGAAGTGTCAATAATAAAGTGACTCACCTTCATGCCCTACTGGATGTACACGACTTTGACATTCTTTGTCTATCTGAAACATAGTTAAAACCAACAACCCAAGACTATGAAATCACCCCTCCTGGGTATAGTATTTTAAGAATGGATCGCCTTAACAGGAAGGGCGGGGGTGTAGCCTTATTATACAAAGCAGGCATCCAAGTTACACCACTTGATACTCACCCACCTTCTGATAGCAATACTGAAATTCTTATCACTAAGCTACAACTAAACATTAGTAAGTCCATCTACATTATATACTCATATCTTCCTCCAGGTACTAACATCACCTCCCTTGAAAATATCCTTAGCTGGCTATCCACTAACTATCCACAAGAAACCATTCTCCTAGGAGACTTTAATATAGACTGGAATACCTGTAATTCCAGTAATCCATCTAACCACATAAACCTATATGACTTCTCCCAAACTATCACTTCACCTACACGTATCCATAAACCTACCAACAAAGAAACCACCCTAGATTGGATCCTTATAAATACTCTATCCACAACATATATGACAGGTATCCTACCAGATGACATTAGTGATCACTCTCTAACTTATATAATTCGACATAAGAGTAATATTACCAGTCCCTCAACTTTAAGAACTACTCGTTGCAATAAACATTTTAACCCAGAACACTTCCAGAATAAACTGAGTGTATGCAACTGGTCACCCTTAAAACACATCAACTAGATGAAGCAGTGGCATACTTAAACTCCAAGTTCCTTGAAATCTTGGACTTCCATTCCCCTTTTCGTACTCTTAGGAACATTACCATAACTGATCCTTGGCTTATGAAGGAAAAGTACAGTTGTGTACACTTACTGTAAATGTAGATGTTAGAGTGTATTCACTGTTACAGTCATTACATTTGGATTATCTGCTGGTAGGTTGCCCTCAGTCGGCCTGAATTCCAAAGTCTTGGGTCCTGCATCTGTTGCTGTCTTCTCTTCCATGACATCAGGTTGTCAGGGGTATAACACATGCGGCCAACGCCATTTTCTTTAGTTTTTCTTGCCCCTGATGTCAGGTGCCCCCAGAAAGGTAGCAAAATTATATATATATATATATATATATATATATATATATATATATATATATATACACATACATACATATATATATATGCACCAATATAAATTTTACCTTTATCTACAAGCAAATACACCTCATAGGCTGTAGAAGATAGAGAAGGAAAGATAAACTTCAGAATGACAGGGGGATTGCGGGAGGGTAACCTGGACTGCAACAGTGAATAAACTCGAACATCTACATTTATGGTAGGTGTACACACCTGTACTATGTTCTTTGTGTTTCACTGTTGCAGTCATTACATTTGGGTAGAATCCCAAAGCTATGGTTGGGAGGCTGGAGCTAAACAGCATTAGGTGCGGCTATAAGGCCCTGCAGCACTGCAGTGGCAAAGCTTGCCCTGGACTTAGAGTAGAGAGGCAAATGGTAATGCTTTGTAAAGGTGTGAACAGAACTCCAAGTAGCAGCCTCTAGAATGTCTTTGGTTGGTACTCCTCTGAGAAAGGCTGCTGAAGTAGCAACAGCTCTGGTGGAATGAGACCTAATGCCCTTGGGCACAGGTTTACCATGGTGTAAGTAGCAGAAATGTATGCAGTGGCTTATCCACTTTGAAATTGTCTGCTTTGAAATAGCCTTTCCTTCTGATCCTGCAGCATATGACACTAGTAATTGCTCAGTTTTTCTTAGAGCTTTTGTCCTGCTCAAGTAGAATCTTAGCTGTCTGTGTACGTCCAAGGAATGCAGAATTCTCTCCTCCCTGTTCTGCGGATTTGGATAAAAAGTTGGCAGATGAACTGTTTGGTTAAGAGCCACACTGGAAACCACCTTAGGCATAAAAGTAGGATTTGTCCTCGGAAACACCCTGTCTGGGTAAAATATGATAAAAAGGCTCTACAGCCATGAGGCCCTGTAGCTCTGAAACTCTTCTTGCTGAAGTAATTGCTAGTAGCAGAGCTGTTTTCCATGATAAGAACTTAGATCAGCGGTAGCAGCTGGTTCAAATGGAGGCAGGGTGAGCGTTTCCAACACATAATTGAGGTCCCATGCAGGTAATGGTGATCTTCTAGGAGGCCTTAAAATGTTTGGCTCCTCTAAGATACTACTTTAGTAAGGATGACAAAAGATTGGTGGCTTTGTATTGCAATGAGCCGAAATGGCAGAGGCATGGATTTTGATTGATGAGAAAGATAGGCCTTTGTCAAGCATCTCAGTTAAGTATTGTAAAATCCGAGGAGGCCTTAAAATGTTTGGCTCCTCTAAGATACTACTTTAGTAAGGATGACAAAAGATTGGTGGCTTTGTATTGCAATGAGCCGAAATGGCAGAGGCATGGATTTTGATTGATGAGAAAGATAGGCCTTTGTCAAGCATCTCAGTTAAGTATTGTAAAATCCGAGGAATATTTGGTTCTGCTGTATCAGTTCCTTGTGCTTTTTTCCAAACACCGAATCTCTTCCATTTGTCAGCATAAGATTTTCTAGTACTAGGCCTTCTTGGCTTCCAAAATGACATCCATCACAGCTTTACTGAGAGGTGTTATTTGTACGTCTACATGATTAGCCATGCTGCCAGGTTCAGAGTCTGTAGTTGATTGTGCAGGATCTGATTGTTTTGCTGGGACAGTAGTTGTGGTCTTTGAGGCAAGGTCCAAGCTGGGTACTGAGCCAAGTTCCTTAGGATTGGGTACAAGTATTGGCGGGCCAATCCAGGGCAATTAATATCATCTTTGGCTTCTCTTGTCTGACTTTTCAGAGGACCTTGGGTAGAAGAGGCAGAGGAGGAAAGGCGTAAACAGATAGGTTTTTCCAACTGAAGGATAGGGCGTCCACTTTCCATGCTTGTCTGTGATAAGTCCTTGTGCAGAACATTTTCAATTGATAATTTTGAGGAGAGGCAAATAGATCTATGTCTGGGCTCCCCCATTTCTCTGTTATCATGCTGAAGACTTGTGGATTTAGTTTCCACTCGTGAGGATCCATAAAGTTTCTGCTTGAATCGTCTGCCAGAGTGTTTTGTTTTCCTGGCAGGAATTGAGCTTGAAGATGTATTTAGTAGGTCAAGGCTGTGTCCCACAGTGCCATGGCTAATTTGCAAAGGGGGTATGAGTGTGTGCCCCCTTGCTTGTTTATATACCACATGACTGTGGTGTTGTCCGTCTTTATCAGTAGTTGTCCTGGATGAAGTAAGTCCTTGAAGGCTGTTAGGGCATTTTGAACAGCTAGCATCTCTTTCTGGTTGATATGTAGATGCATTTGTTTTGGTGTCCATAAGCCCTGAATGCATATTCCTGCCATGTGGGCCCCCAAGGCATAATCTGATGCATCTGTTAAGGTTTGGCTGGCAGGGGGTAGAGTGAAGGGCAGTCCCATGTTTTGGTGACATGCTTTTGCCCACCATAGAAACTCCTGTTGCAGGCAGGGAATGAGAGGAATCATTGTTTCCAGACTGTGTGAATGTTGACTCCATAAACTTTTTAGGTACCACTGAAGTTTCCTCATATGCAGTCTTGCATATGGAATTAGTAGGATGCAGGATGCCATAAAGCCCAGAGCCTGCAGAATTTGCCTTGCAGAAGACTGGGTTTTTGTTGCCATCAGTTTGAAGTAAGCAGTCAGTTGCCTTTGCTTGTCTGGCGTGAGTAAGTCATCTGGGCAGTTGTATCCAAGCTTGCACCCAGGAATGTTATCTTTTGAGAGGGTACCAGTTGTGACTTCTTTTTGTTTATTGTGTACCCTAGGCATGTTAGAAGCCTTTTCACAAACTCCAGGTGTCGAAGAAGAGTGTCCTTGTTCTCTGCTTGAAAGAGACAGTCGTCCAAGTAAGGATATATTTGGATACTTCTTTGTCTGCAAAAAGCAATTACTGGTGCCAGGCACTTTGTAAAGACCCTGGGCGCAGTAGATAAGCCAAAGGGCAGTGCAGAGAATTGGTAATGCATTGAGCCAGTCTTGAATCTGAGGTATGTTCTGCACAATTGTCTTATTGGGACATGCAGGTATACCTCTTTTAGGTCTAAAGTCACCAGCCAAGCATTCTTGCCCAGCATGGGCAGAAGCGGCTGCAAAGTCAGCATTTTGAATTTAGTGATGTCCAGGTATGTGTTCAAAATCGATAAATCCAGTATTGGCTGCCAGGCCTTGTCCTTTCTGGGTACCAAGAACAGTTCTGAGTAAAAACCTTGTCCTTTTTCCTGTTCTAGTACTGTCTGAATGGCCCTTATATCCATGAGGGACGTAACCTGTTTCTGTGCCTCTGCCCATTGATTTTTTGGCAGATCTGATCAACCATTTGCCACTGGCAGAGTGTGGAAATGGAATCTGTATCCCTGTGATATGATGTTTAGTACCCACTTGTCCTGGGTTATTAACTGCCAATTTTGAGCAAAAAGTGCTAATTTTCCCCCTATGGGTGCTGCCAAAAGATAAGTGCTTGGTGTAGGCAGAGGGAAGTCATTGGGATTGCTTTCTGTAGGTTTGCGCTTTATCTCCTCCAGATTTGGAGGTGGAAGCGCCCCATTGCTTTGACCTGTATGAATCTTGCGTCTGGTATCTGGAACCCTTAGGGAGTCTGGATTTGCCCCTTTCCTGTCTGACACAGGAAAGGACCAATTTTTTGTAGGCCAGTGTCTACTGAATCTTGGTGGCTGCACTTGTAAGAAGTCTTTAACAGTTTGCATAGACTTAGCTTTGTCTTCCATTTTCTTTAAAACCTCTTCTGCCTTAATACCAAACAGAGAATCATGCTGTAAAGGTGCATCTAGCAATTTAGCTTTAACATGATCAGGCAAATTTTGTTCCTTTAACCAGGCATGCCTCCTAATCACAGATCCAGTAACTGCGGCCCTGTAGGAGGCCTCTACGGAATCAAAACCACATTGCAAAGTATGCTTTCCAACTTGTTCAGCTGCATGCAATAATTCCTGCAATTCTTTATTTTCTGCACATTCTGAAATCAACATCATTTTCTGTTTCAGCAATCCCATAACATGTTGTTGGTACTTAAGCATATGAAATTGACAGTTTAAGGCCCTGATTGCCAAGGTTGCAGATGTATAAACCTTTTTTCCCCATCTGTCTAGTGCCCTTGAATCTCTGTCAGGGGGGTAGGATTTTTTTGCTGTTGAGGCCTTAACTCCCTTTGGACCCTGTGAAACAGTTTCTGGATCAGCAGCATGGTTTCTTTTTTTTTTTTTTTTCTCAAAAATCTTTTTATTGATTTATAAAAATAACATAACATCAACCATTATACATTGTAAATAAAAACGTTTTAGGAGTTGATTAAAGTTATACAACTTGTAATAACAGATTGCAACTCATTAGGGTGAGAAAAATAACATACAACAATATATACAATATATACAACAGGTAACCAAGAAACCAATGAGAAGAAAAAAGAAACCTTATGAGATTAAAAAGATTATAATTATGAACCCAGACAAGAAAAACTTTAGACGCTATTAATCATTAATAATACAAAGGACCTTCTCTAAAACTTTGTTTTTTAAAGCCATTTTTTTAGGACTCTTTAACATAGTTTTCTGAGCAGCAATATATGTGTACGCCATTTTTCTAAAAGTATCCCAATTTAATTTAGTACGGTCAAACCAATTTTGGGTAATGTAAAGTTTTAAAAGAGAACAAATAAATATAAACACATTTGTATCCACTTTAGAACAATGAACTATAGGTATATGAAGTAAAGCAGTTTCCCAAGACAAAGTGGATTTATGATAACCCATTTTCTGTAATCTTACTTTCAATGAAGTCCAAAGTTTATGGGAGAAATGGCAGAACCACAGAATATGCAAAAGGTCAGCATGAGGAGCAGCAGGGTTTCTAAATAAAAATTTATGTGAGTCAGGGACCCTAAAATATCTGTCAGGCTTACTGGGAGCCGGAGGTAAGGAGTTAGGGGTCAAGCTGGACTCCGAAAGCACATCATCCACAATGTCTAAAACAGGGGGAATGGCTAAATGCTAGTGCTGAGGGAGAAGAAGGAAATCCCTGAGCCTCTTTTTTGATTCTGAGAAGTCTTGACTCTCCCAGTGAAAATGCTCCCTCAAAGTATGCAAGATTTCTCCAAATGAATAATCCTCAGTAGGAGATGCAGATGGAATAGACTCCTCAGCATCAGAATCCTCATAGGGAGGTATAGATCATTCCTGATCAGAAGAGGAATCAGAAGGAATAGAAACCTGATCTGAAGATTCATAATCAGTGTCTTGCCTAGGCCTCTCATGTGGAGGGGGATGGGTACCCCTGATCAAGGTAATAAGGTCTTCAGCCATTTTGATAATCTGTTTTTTAGGCATAGAGGCCTGTGCACGTGGCTCATGCATCATTTTTTGAGTTTTAGAAGTTGCTTTTGTCTTTGGTTTTGCAGCTGTCATCGGTTTGATATACAAATGCTGAGGTCTAAATACACCCTCAGAAGCCGGTGCCTGCTCAGCGGCTCTGGACACATCAGAGGGAGATACATCTGTCAGTCCAATACCTTGAGTATCTTGCGGCATGCCGGACTCCACATGGGTGTCGGTAGAGGCCTGCGACTCGAAGGTAGTGGGTATCAGGGGCTGCGAAAGCACCTCACTGAGTACCAGCAAACCGGTGACTGGCTTAGGAGAAGCTTCGTCATCTGTTTTGGATCTCAACTGCCTTTCTCTGTCCTTTTCTTTGCATTTTTTGTGTGCTCCGGTAGTCGGATTGCTATCCGATGACATTTCTGGGTAGTTAAATCTGTTTCCAAAATACTTTGATGCAAAAATATACCGACACTTAATAGTGCGCTGGTTAAATCTAGCACAAAACCCTCAGCCAGACACGTTGTGATCAGGGCCTAGGCAAGGAATACAGTATAAATGGAAATCCTCATGAAGTATTTGCTTCCCACAAGTAATACAATTATTAACTTTTTCTGACATTGGTAAAAAGCAAGAAAAAAGTTTCCCCAATGGGGTACTTAGCTTTAGTGAAGACTTCAGTTCTAAAACTCAAACTCGAATATTTCAGTAGTCGGCCAACTGGCACTTGCGAAATGCTTCTGCTTCGGGCACTGCGTGGTAAGAAAGACTGAAGAAAATGGCGTCAGATGCATGTTTTATCCACTGACGAACCTGGAAGAGAAGACAGCAACTGACGCAGGACCCAAGACTTTGGAATTCAGGCCGACTGAGGGCAACCTGCCAGCAGATTACCCAAATGTAGTGACTGCAACAGTGAAACACGAAGAACATCTAAGCAAAAGATTCTACTAAGAAACAAAATTTTGAGCCAAATGGTGTACCTCTAAAACCCCATCAGATCATCTAAAATTTAAACAGCTTAGAAACTCAACTAAAGCATCAGTACTACTGGACAAAATTCTTCTTTCAACTTCAACAATCCAATCAACAAAGTCCACAAAAATTCTGGTCGGGTATCAATAAACTCCTACATCCAGGCAACTCTAAAACACCAACCCCATCCCCATCTGGAATTACCAACGACACTCCCAAACTAATTGCCGATTCCTTCAATACTTTCTTCACTGAAGCTATCCAGTCACTTGCTAACTCTCTACCTCCTGTATCCTCTAATCTTTCTTCATCCTTAAATAACTCACCACCCACTTTCCAACTCCAACCTGTGCCTACATCCCTCATCTGTACTCACCTTCAAAAACTTAAACCCTCTACCCCCTCTGCTGACCTCTTACCTGCTAAGTATCTTCAAATAGCAGCTAACGTTATTGCTTACCCTATCTCTATTCCAATTCATAGAACCATCACTGAAGGCACCATCCCATCCATCTGGAAAGTCTCACATATAATTCCCCTACACAAAAGTGGCAACTCAATAGAACTTTCTAACTACTGTCCAATTGCCCTACTCTCCCCCATAGCTAAAATAATGGAAAAATGCATCCATCGGCAACTGCTAGACCACCTCCTCCAAAATAACCTTTTAGCTAGCTTTCAACATGGCTTTAGTCCTTTCCATAGCACCACTACAGCCCTATCATTTTCTGACCACATTAACAAAAACCATAACAATAACACCCTGTCCTCTGCTATCTTTATAGATCTTTCAAAAACATTCGATATGGTTAACCATCACATACTACTGAATATATTTATTTAACTCTCTTTCACTTGATAAACAAGCTCTACAGTGGTTCAAGTCCTACTTAGATAACAGGCAACAGGCAGTGCCCTGGGACAACATAATCTTCCCACCTTCCTGTCTCCCTTGGTGTACCCCAAGGTTCTATTCTGGGCCCTCTTCAATTCTCTATCTTTATAAATGATCTATCCACTAGTATCCCACATGCTATATCCATTCAATATGCAGATGACTCCACTTTAATCTCCTCAGCTACTGGGCCGTCTGGACTACAGTCCCTCACCTAAAATGTCTTTGATCTTGTTGAGGAATGGTTTTTACAGCGTTGCCTCCTCCTTAACCCCAAAAAGACTAAACTACTGCTGTTTACTCCTACACTCAAGTCCATCCCACTTCACTTTTAAATCTAAAAATGGTACAGTTATATCCCCTGACACTACCACTAAATTATTAGGAGTGACAACTGACCACAACCTTAACTATGATACTCATATTAACACCACAATAAAATCAGGTAACCGAAAACTAGGCTCTCTCTATAGAATTAAACCCTTCCTTATTCCCATAGCTAGAACTACTATTGCCCACACCCACCTCATCTCAACACTCTTTTATGCCTCCCCTATATATACAAATCTAACTAAAAGCAACCTCAACAAGCTGGCAATCTCTTACAATAATATTGCCAGATTTGCTACCGGCTCACCAGTTAGATCCCACCACTCCCAAAATTTGAATCAACTGGGTTGGCTGGAACTGCAGAACCAAATTCTATTTCACCAACTAACTATTACCCATAAAACCCTTTATCATCCAAGCAACATACCAATTCTCACAAGTCTAATCTGCCCATATAAAATTCTTACAAACCTACGCTCTGCAAACAAACTACTCGTTACTACTCAAAAACCTAACAATAAAGCAGGAGAATTCCTTTTCACTAGCACTGTAGGCAAAAGCTGGAACCTACTTCCTGGTGAACTTACATCTCTTTCTTCAACTTCACTTTAAGGAAATTCAAATCATACTTTACAACCCACTGGCTATGTCCCTGTACTAACAAGGACTAGAGTATCTCTCAATGTTAGTCTTGGCTAACACCATTTACATCTCTCTTCCTGCCACTTTAAGGCCACTACCTTCTAAGCTGACTTATTGTACCTAGGAACAACAGAATTGGGCATCTTACTGTCTTATGTACAAGTTACTACCCTTCAACAAATTTTTCCAATCCTATTATTAAGTAGTATGTTCTCCTGTTCCTGCTTATTACTTTGCTTTGAGTATTTACCACATACTTATAAATCCTTTTCTTTCTTCTCACAGTGAAAAAAAGAAAAAAATCTATCATGTGTGCCAAGTTACCATGGAACACCTGTTGTTGTCTTACAAGTTTCCTGTAATTTATGTTTAATGTTCTGTTTGTGCATGTCTTTTATGTGGAGCTTTTCTCCCCGGGCTGCTACTGAAAATGGACATATATCCAGCTAGACATGCCCGGTCAACAAATGTAAAATAAAATAAATAAATTATCTGTTACATCATAAAGGCCTCCCTGTTGTAAAGGTACTAGTATACCAGCACCCCCCCCCAAAAAAAATACAAAAACTGATAGATCAAAAAGAGGAGCCATGAAGAGGATAGAGGGGACTACTGAGGACAAGAAAGAAATTCTGTACTGCTAGTATTATGCAAGAACCCAGAATTTCTGGATAGAAAATACTCAAAAAGTTGGAGGAAAATTAGAGGAATACTTTCACAAGAAAAACTGTCAAAAGCTAAATGCAAACTCATGTTCATTAATACAGCAGATCCATGAAAAACATTATGTAAACCAAGAAACACTGGTCTGTCTAGAAAAGAAGCAACCGAAGTGCAAAAATATAAAGAACAAAATCTAGAGATTTTTTAAAGGTATAAAAAAAACATGAACATGGGAAAGAAAGAGATCTGCTATGGTGTAATACTTATGCAAAGGAGAAAGCAAACTAAGCAATACGAAAAAAAGAAGCTGCAGAGACATTTGAAGAGAAAGGCACCCAGATATGGTAAACTTTACAATACAAAAAATAAGATCACAACGTAAGTAAAAAATAGGAATAGTAACGGAGAAGTTAAAGAAATGCAAAATGAAATTAAGAATTACCTGTGAAGTGAAGAATGCAGTGTAGAAAATAAACACCACAGCATGCTGGAACAGTGAGTCCCAGATTAAGGAAAAACGTGTGGAACTGGAAGCATCTGATCAGTTGCTACCTGAAGACACTCTGGAGCCTTCAGTAGAAAACCAGTACAAAAGTTCAGTTGGAGTTGCACACAAGGGAAGGACCTGGAAATTGGTTGCAACGTTGGCGCAGTCAATGTTGTAGAGCAGTGTATCTCAACCGCTGGGCCGTGACCCGGTACGCAGCCCTGGCATCAATTATACTGGGCCGCGAGCGGTTGAGAAACGCTGGTGTAGAGAGAGAAGTCATGATGTCTGTCAAACGGACGGCTACATTTAGACTGTAGCCATTTTATATCACAAAACAGCCATTTTATATTACAAAACAGAAGTTAAACCAAAATCTATCATTTTACATAACAAGGGCATGCATTCTGTATTACATATTCATAAACTCTCAGTAGGAGGAAGGTATCTTGTTGGTTTATTTCTTCTGAAAATCGTTAAAGGGTGAGTACTCATTGAGTTTGTCAGGCACGGTAAAACATGCATGGATTACAACAAATGGGTCAGGGTTGCCTACTTTACCGCAGCAAGGACCCAAGTCTGTGGCTTCATTGAGGATCGTTAAGTGTTTTAAGTCCACCGTTTACTCACGGTTGGTTCACTTTAGTGGAAACATCACTGTTAAACAACTTGCTTCAAATTATACTGCTGGGCCTACTGCAGTCATTTCTTCCCTCAAAGCCTACAGTTTCAGAGAGTGAGAGAGCGAGAGATGGTGTGTGTGTGTGTTTGTGTGTGTGAAGAGAGAGATCAGAAGAGAGTGGCAGCAATGTGTGGGTGAATGCATGGATGAATGAGAAAGTGTGTGTGTGTGTGTGTGTGTGTGTGTGTGTGTGTGTGTGTGTGAGAGAGGGAGAGAAATCGGAAGAGAGTGAGCAGTGTGTGAATGAATGCGTGTATGAATGCAAAAGTGTGTGTGTGTGTGTGTGTGTGTGTGTGTGTGTGTGTGTGTGTGTGTGTGTGTATGTGAGAGAGAGAGAGATCAAAAGAGAGTGAGAGCGATGCGTGACTGAATGTGTGTATGAATGAGAAAGTGTTTTTTTTTGTGTGTGAGAGACAAGAGAGAGTAAAGAGAGAGGGATCCCTAGCAGCAGCAAGAGGTTTGCATACCTTTTCGGCCATTCCTGTGAACCTCTGGTACAATAAATCTGGACAGAGCTGCAAAAAATAGAGACAGATTTTAAAGATTGCTCTTATAAACTTAGAAAGTTGCTACATTTTACTACTGTTTGTGAGTTACTGATTGTGAAATACATACAGACAGAAGTCGAAAAGCAAGGAAATAACTTGCCGGTGCACTGATCTTTACCTGTTTAAGGCAATAAGTAGCAACACACGGTTGTAGGGGGAGGAAGGTGCACTTATTACTTGCTTTGTATGATACTTTGGCAGCCAGTTGCATGCTACTGCATTGTGATTTGTGTATAGATTCAAGAGGGTGTGCCCTTTCTACTTGTAACTGTGTGGTTTAGTTTTATGAAATCTCGTGAGCAGACCTTCAGCATGTTTCAGCCAAGCACAGGAAGTGGCAGATAAGGGCAGCAGTTTTCAGAAACAGCTATAATCATTCTGTGGTTAGCAAGTTACCCCAGTGCATTAGTGCTCGTTTCCAGTACCATGATTTTTTTTTTATTAAATAGACAGGCCTACAGATTTACATTTTAATATAAATAAGAGACAAGACTGTTTAATTTTGGTGTTAAGAAATGCCATATTGAATGTGTTTGTGATGAAAAAAATACGGATTCATCCACCTCAAGCCTACAGAGTAATCTTCAGGATGTACAAAAGGAGGGGGAAAACTAGCAGCACACACACATTCACTCGTAAGTACATGGACAGCTACTTAAAATTTGGTTTAATACAATGCCCTGACACTGACCAATTGCCACGACCTCAATGTCTCATTTGTGCTACTGTTCTTGGAAATGAAGCTATGAAGCCATCGCAACTTATGAGACATCTCGGCACAAAACATTCCAATCTGATCAAACTCCTGGAATTCTTAATGCGTAAAAGAGATGCACTTAAAAAAGAAAAGAAAATAATTTCCCAAGCTTCAACCACTGACAATTCACTTCTGACGGCATCCTATTTAACATCATTACAGATAGCTAAATTTAAAAAAAAACGTATTCCACTGGCGAAGATCTCGTGAAGCCTTCTTTGATTGCAACTTATAATGAAGTATTAGGCCAGTCTGCGACAAGTAAAATGAAAGACATCCCACTGTCCAATGATGCAGCTGAAAGACAGATATCTGATACGGCAAAAGATACAGAAATGCAACTCAATTAAAAAAATTAAAAGGTCGAACTTGTTTGCATCACAACTGGACAAATCTACAGATATTCAAAACAGCAGCATTTTTACTTGCGTATGTACGATATATTGACCAAGATGAAAGGGACTTGAAGGAAGACATTTTAAATGTTTCTGAATTACCTACTCACACTACCAGCAGTGAAACTTTCAAAGTTTTAAATGGTTTCTTTGAAGAGAGGGGTCTGGAATGGAAAAATTGTGTTGAAGTTTGTACTGGTGGCGCTGCCTGCCTTACAGGCAGAAATTCAGAGTGTAGTCACTAAAATTAAGGATATGGCGGGCAATAACTTATTGACAAGATACTGCTACATTCATAGGCAAAACCTGGCCTCCAAAAAAAAAATGGCATCGGAGCTGAATGAAGTCCTGTCTCAAGCCATTAAAAATGATCAATTATATAAAAACAGTGCTTTAAAACACAAGACTGTTAAAAGAATTGTGTCATGAAATGGGTTCTGATCATCAAAATCTTCTTTTCCGTTTGGAAGTTTGTTGGCTATCCTGAGATAAAGTTCTCAAGAGGTTATACGAACTCTGAAAGGAAGTTGAGCTGTTTCTAATTGATAAGAAAAGTTATCTGTCCCATTATTTCCAGGATAACAAATGGGTAGCCATGCTGGTACATCTTGGCGACATATGTTCTTACATAAATGAGTTGAATTTAAAACTTCAAGGTCCAGATGCAACAATATTTAATGCTTGGAACAAGATCGAATCATTCAAAAAGAAACTCAAACTTTGGCATAATATGACTGCAAAAGGAAACAATTAAATGTTTCAGTCATATTCAGATTATATTATGGAAGCAGATGTTTTCTATTCAGAGAATTCAGTTTCAGATATTATTGTAGCTCACTTGAAGATGCTGTTGTCATTTTGAAAAGTATTTTCCTGAACATGAAGATCCCCGGAGGCAAAATATGTGGATTGTGAACCCTTGTTGAGCACAAAGAGACAGTCCTTTCCCATGAAGAAACTCTTCAACTTACTGAATTATCACCAAAGGACTGGAAAGAACTTTTAATTCTAGGAGTAATTTGAAATTCTGGATAAGAATGAGAAATGTTGTTGTTGTCTTTCGGCTTTTCCTGGTTAGGGGTCGCTACAGCAGAACTCCGGTCCGCTAATGATTAGCAGTAGATTTTGACGAATGCCGAGGTGCCAGCTCGATGTTCAACCTTCAACAAAGGCACGCCCATTTACGCATGTCTTTTGAATGCCCACCCAACCGCGGGGAGGACATGCAGACTCCACACAGAAGGCACTCCAGCCGAGAATCGAACGGGAGAACCTCTTGCTGTGAGGCAACAATGCTACCGCTGCACCACCGCGGTATAAGGGACAGGATAAGAATGAGAAATAACTATCCAAATTTATATGAAATAACTATGAGATTTTTGCCTTTTTTTCCACCACATATCTTTGTGAAACTGCATTTTCTGCCATGACTGTGCTTAAAACAAAACAGAGGAACTGC
Organism: Protopterus annectens; assembly: GCF_019279795.1. NCBI lineage: Eukaryota > Metazoa > Chordata > Ceratodontiformes > Protopteridae > Protopterus > Protopterus annectens. Next base: position 744,980,741 of record NC_056744.1, read on the forward strand.
CTGCAACTTTGACAGTCTCGGTTTGGCTAGCACTTCAATTCATCCCAGAATTAATAAGCTAATGGAAAGAAAACAACAACGAAAGTCTCATTAGCTTAACTAAAACCTTCAAAAACTGTGTTGAAATAAATAAGTTTAACTTTGTGAAGAACCTATAATTGCTGTATTAAACTGTTAAAGTGCTATGTTTTTTACATTCAAAATATTAGTTACTGTTAGAACTAGTGTTTAGAATAGAGAGATTCGTACATTGATCTTTATTAAATTATATACTTTGCATATATAAATATCTGACGTGTGTATATAAGTGTTTTGCTGACTACATTTGTTGGGACCGGGCCCTAGTCTTATAAAAAAATTACCAGGCCCTAGCCTCACAAAGGTTGAGAGCCACTGATGTAGAGCGACATGCCAGGGAGTTCCCATGTGAAAGAACAGGATGCAGCTGACGAGAATATGTCAAAGGAAAATGTTTTGGAACTTTCTGTAGAATGTCCACAGGAAATGGAGACTGAAGCTTGTGCTCTCAGTTAAGAAGAAAAAGCTCTAAGGGAAGAGTTGCTTGGTTTAATAGAGATGCATAGTCATATTAAGAATGATGAAAGAAAAAAAGATTACAGAAAGTCAATAAGACACAAAATGTTAAAAGTCTGATATCAAATCAACACAGTAATCAAGACTATTAACAGAAATTCATATGATACAACAGAAGTAAACAGGCTATATTACTGTGCAGCTAAATTAATAACAGATAAAGTCTTACCACAAACATAAAGTGCAATAAGAGAAAGGAAGGGAAGAAATCAAATGCCATAATGGAATTACCGAATAGAGAAAACTATAAAGCAATTAAGACAAGAAATGTCACTGTTAGAAAAGTATAGAAGAGGGAATAGAGAAACAAAAATGCTTAGAAGGATACATGTGATAAAAGCAACGCACAGTATTAGAACAGACCAGGATCTATAGGGTTCATAGGGTTCATAGGTTCATACTAGGCTATCTGCCCTAGGGCATTTATAAGCCTAACCAGAGTGTGTTTGGCTTTCGCCACCCATTTTAAATGAATTTTGCTATGCCCTTTTTCGAGGTTGGTATACTGTGCCTCTGTCTAACAGTGACACAGAAGTGATACCCGGGGTAAACCTACTATCTCCCATCCACTCATCAAGATTCCTCTTGAAGAGAGTCAATGAGGGACTCTGCCTAACCTGGACTGGGATTTTATTCCAGAGTGAAGGGAGCCTCTGGGTTATGAATCTGTCCCTCCAGCATGTCCTATTTATTTCAGTGCTGAGGTTCTAGTCTCTCGGCGTGGCTCGATGGGATTTCGATTTCCTGAGGTGCACCATGTCCATTACCTCCGCCTTGAACATGGCTTTATACGTCAGGCACAGATCGCCTCTGAGCAGGCGGTATGCCACTGAGTAGAGCTGGAGTTTCTTTAACCAGGCAGTATATGGCATCTGTTTGAGCCCTTTGATCCTCTTGATGAGGTACTTTTGGGGTCTTTCCAGTTGCTGCAGGTGTCTGGTAAGGTACATCCCAAAAGGGGCATTGTACTCAATTATGGGCCTGATGAGGGATGAGTAAAGAGGCACGATGACCTCCCCTGATCTAGATGTGAATCCCTTCATGATTAGATGGGCTATATAAAATGTTTTTCTAATCACTTTGGCCACGTGGTTGTCAAATGAGAGACTGCTATCAACTTGGGTCCCCAGGTTACTTCTTCTGTACTTAATGGATTACCACCTATGTGGTAATTTGTGGGCACTCTGATTTTGCCAAAGGGGATGACTATACACTTTTTGGCGTTTAGCTTGAGGCCATGGCTCTGGCACCAGTTGTCTGTTTCTATGAGGCCCTTTTGTAGGATGCTTCTGTCGGCTGGAGAGTCTATTATGGCGCCCAGTTTGCAGTCATCTGCGAACTTAGTAAGCCACAGTCCTTCCGTGTTAGCCTGTACCTCCGAGAAGTATATACCGAACAAGACAGGTCCCAGGACGGAGTCTTGTGGGACGCCACTTGTAACTGGTTTGGAGTCTGACTACAATAAGCAGGCAGAAAAATTAGAAGATATGCAGATAAATGTAAAGGAAAAGTATAAAATTCATTTATGATCCAAAAAAGTTTCATAGAAAAGTGGGAAACTAAGCAAAAGGAACAGACAACAGCAAAAAAGGAGAAATAATAGATATTTCTCCAAAATGCGTCTAAGACCACGTGGAACATATAGATGATGAATAGATAGAAGTAACAGAAACAATAAGTTGTTCAAATGTACAGGATATGAAATGGAATGAAGTAATGGCCAGAGGAACTGAAATTAAATTAAGAAAGGCTCCTAAATGGAAAAGCCCAGATGCAGTACTTCCGGATAAAAGTCATACCATTGTTACACAAAGATTTAGCCCTGATTAAGAACTACTTATATGCACAACCCAAAAAGACACCAAACTAGTTAAACAGTAGAAATGGTATTCCTCCTTAAGAGTGAACCTGCAAGCTATCCTAAAAACTATAGGCCAATAACTTGCCTTCCAACAATGTATAAACTATACAGTGGAATTGATTCCAGAGCTTATAGCCATGTAGGAGAAAACTCACCCTAATGGTCTTTTCTACTACCATGATTAACAATAATTTGTTGTTAATAGTCATAATGCAGAATTAATATAAATGATAAAAAGTGGGAGAATCCACGTATGGGATGGATAGATAAAAGCATTTGAAAGCATCCCACATACATGGATAAAATAATGTCTACAGATATGCATGATACACTCTACACTGATCAGTTACATTATAGGGACCACAAAACAGTGGCAAACAATTTTGTAGCAAAGCCATGATAAAGGACAATATTATCCCAGGGATAAATAATTCAAATGTGGATATTCAAGGGTGACTGTCACTGCTGCTCTGTCTTACCCTTAATCCATTAAACTGTCTACTTAATAGACTGGGAGCCAAACTGTAACCATGACCTAGACAACAACAAAGAGTAAAGACTTCATTCTTTTTTGTGGAGGATTTAAAACTGTATAGTTCATCAGATGAGGAGCTGAAAGCACAACTGACGTGGTCAAAACTTTCTCAGATAAGAATGTCATTTGGTCTTGATAAATGTGCAAAAAGTAATATTTAAAGCAGGAAAGCTGCAGCACCAATAAAATATCAGTCTGGGACAGGAATGTGATATAAAAGAACTTGAGCAGTTGGGAGTATATAAATATTTCCAAAATGCTGAAGTAGCAACAATAAGACATGAACAAATGTTTGAACACACTGCCTTGCGTCATATGAGTAATAGTGTCCTGCTATCCTTCTTCTGGCAGTCTATCAAAACTCAGAGCTCCTCCCACAGCCTGTATATGTAGGTGTGATGGACCAATCACCTGGTAGTACAGGGATTGCCTTTTAGACTAAGAGAGGACCCTTTCAAATTTGTAGGGTTCAGCAGTAGAGAAGATAAATATGCAAGTTTTGCAGACACCTACTGTTTCAAACCAAAAACCACACACAAGCACAGAATAAAGGCCACCGAACGTAACTCAATGGCATCTGCAACACCAAACTAAATACATCCAAAAAACACGGGATGGTGGATGGGTACCACCAGTAAGGCAGTGTGTTCTATGAACATCTACTGCTACAAGTAAGGAGGACTTGCACAATGGTACCATGTTCAAAAAAACACAAACACACTGCCTTACTGGCATACAAGTAGATTCACTAAGCTTACCCAAATTTGGAGGAGAAGGACAAGGGTCCAGGAGTCCCTGGAGAATGATCCTAGCAAAGTCACCCCTGGCTTTAGAAAAGGCATCCAGCTTGTAGTGCTTTGTAAAAGGTACGGACAGAGGACCAAGTTGCTGCCTCTAAAATACTTCTAGAGTCCACTATTTTCCAATGCTCAACTAAAGAGCAAAAGGCCTGGTGGAACGTGCCATTCCTTGCCTGGATTCACCTTACCATGGTGCATGTAACAAAAATAATACCAGAGAGCAACCAACATGCAATAGTTTGCTTAGAGACAGGTTGACCCTTCTTTGCCTCCATGTAGGAAATAAAAAGGCCTTCCTAAAGGATTGATATTGTCAAGGCAGTACCTCAGCTGCGGATGCACATCCAAGGTATGAAGCATCCTCTCTCCCTTATTATTAGGTGTGCAGAAAAACTGCAGGGAGATTAACAGACTTGAGAGTGAATTGTGAGACAACATTCAACATGAAAGAGGCGTTTGTTCATAACACAACCATTTCCCTGTCAAAAATCATATATGGTTGTCCCACCATGAGAAGTTGCAACTCAAAATCTTACCTTGCAGACATCAGAGCAATAAGGAAAACAGCTTTCCATGTTAAGAACCTGAGATCAGTTTGAACTGTTGGTTTAAAAGATAGTATGGGCAATGTTTCCAGGGCATGTCAGAGATCACAAGGACGACGTATTTGCTTCTGAATGGGTCTCATATGCAATACTCCTTTCACCAAACTGTTTTATCAAGAGGAAAAAAGGGGGAATCCAGTGGCAGACATGCTGGGATGGCCATTAAATGCAACTTAATGGATGCATCCGATAAGCCATCCTGAATTAGCTCACACAAATATTTCAAGACCAAAGGTATACTAACCTCAAGGGACCCACTGGTCCGATTCAGGCACCACTTAGAAAACCTCATCTATTTGTAAACATAAAATTTTCTAGTAGCAAGTTTTCTTTGCCCCTTTTAGCACCTGCTGCACATCCTCATGAAACCAAAATGGAGTCATGATAAAATCATCCAGGCTCTCAGTTATAGTTGCTCCAAACTGGGGTGCAGCCATCACCAGAGACTCGGTGACCAAATTCTGAGGGTGAGGAAGTCTGTGATATTTGCCCCTGGCTAATACCATTAGAAGCAAAAACTGTCTGGGCCAAAAGGGGGTCACCGAAATTACCTCTGGCATTTAATTCTGAACCTTCAGAAGTACCTTGTGAATTGGTGAAAAGGGTAAAAATGCATACAAGAACATTCCTGTCCAAAGGAACGTGCATCCGTCTGCCCTCCAAGCACAGCTGCAAGATGCTTGGAAAATAATTTCTCCAGCTAATTGTTTTGAAAGGAGGTTAACAGATTATGAGGCATTCCACACATCTGTACTAGATCCCAGAATACTACTGTCATTTGTGTGGGTCTATTCAGTTTGTCTGACACAATATTTTGTTCAAACAGTACGTATGATGCCTGAAGAGTAAAAAGAATGCTGCAAAGCCAGCTCTCAGGCCATCACTGCCAACAGGCACAGAGGATATGGACATTGTACTCCTTGTTTACTGAGGTACCACATCACTGTGTTGTCTGTCTGTAACCCCAAGAAGTGGACCTAGAATCCATAGGTGGTAAAGGACTTTCAAGGTGTGAATCATCACCAACATTTCCATGACAACTGATGTGCTTTCATGCATCCTTGGACCTCAAAGTAGCCTGTACTTGACTGCCAGGAACAATGCTTCCCAAGTGATGTTGGACAACTCTATCTGGTCAGATTGCGCTAGCACAGATGGGAAAAAGGGACACCCTGGACTGATACTTAAGAGTTACGGTGGTGGATAGCACAGTTGTCCGATGAAGGGCAGCACTGGCAACTAGTATTCTAGGGAATGTATGCTCTGGGTCCAACTATTTCAGACACACCACTGAATTTTCCTCACATGGCGATGGGCCAGTGGTAGCATGAGAATCATGGATGCCATCAGTCATGAGAATCATGGATGCCATCAGTCATAGAATTCTTAGGAATTCTCTTTCTGAGGTGAAGTTCCTCCTGGAAAATTCCCGAAACACTGTCCGATAAGACATAGACTTCCAAAGGTCCAACTTGAACCTTAGCTGGGAGAGTAAGGTCAAGACCTTTTCTAGTGATTTCAAACACCTAGTAGCAGGACTCAGTACAGATCAGCAAGTCATCCAAGAAAGGAAAGATACAAATGCCAAGAATTCAACAGTGGGACACAATCAGGGAAGGCAACAAACAGTTGAGGTGCAGAGGATATCCCAAAGGGCACAACAAATCTTAGATATCTCCTGAAGCAATGAGAAGATGATGATGTGTATTCCTTCATGTTCAGGGTCACCATGAAGCAATGGTCTGGCAAAAGAGGAAGCCTTGTCTGCAGGGTGAGCATCTAGAACGCCAGGACCTTGACAAAAGTATTCAGAGAAAGAATAGGTCCAACACCAGTCTCCATGACAACTCTTTTGGGAAATAGGAAAATTCTGGAATAGAAACTGCTTTCTTTCCGAAGGAGAGACTGGCTCTATGACCCTTGACTCCAGCACTTCATTATTGGAAACCACTGATGGTCAGGCCACCTTGTTGCCAGTGAACTTGAGAGACATGGCACCCAGAAAGGAACTTGAGGAAGATAGGTGCCACATCTCAGAGTAATCACAGGCTGGAAGGGGGATTATACTTTTTGGGAAAGGAATCCCTCAAGTTTAACAGAGCTCTCTTCTTGTCATTTCCTCTTACTTCCTTGGTTTTTGTTGGGCTGCCGAAAATTATCCTGCTTATTGGAGGTAAACTTGGGAATATGGAACATTTCTGACACCCTTTGCATCAGTTTACCTGTGTCATACCAGTGTTTAAGGGTCTGATTAGCTGCTGTATTGTTGAGCATCCTACAGATAAAAAGTCACCATGAAAGAGTGGCCTGGAAGAAGGGCTACAACCAACTGAAGGGTGAGTATTTTGAATACGAGTACTTTCAGAAAGGTATTTGAGTGTGTCAAATCTAACACTTGTTTCCACAATAGCTCCTTTTTGGGTACCAAAAAAACTCTGCAATAAAACCACTTTCAGTTTTGTGGTACAGGAACTGCTTCTTCAATCCCCACATGGAACTTGTGAAGCAGTTCAAGAGAACAGGCATGTCTGGTCTTGGAGGTGCAGTGGGATTTCCCAAAGGGAGGAGGACTTTCTGTCCTCGGCCAAGAGTATTCTCACTGAATTATTCTCAGCACCCACTTGTCTGGCTATATGTGGCCAAGCTGCTGAGCTGAAATAAAGCCTGTGGGAAGGTGAAAGGGGAGGAAGGAACTGGAAGCCCAGAGTCTTGGCTAGTCATTCTTTAGCACGGAAAAGATCTTTTTATTTTTGGAAAGGAACCCCTTACTTGGTTTGGAAGCATTATCATCCTGCCATTTCCTCTTGGTACCTTGACTCTTGAGGGGCAGAGCAAACAAAAAATCCAGCCTTTTGAAATTGGACACCTTGTTAGGTGAGAAATTGGGAATATTAAACATTCTAGATACTCCATGCATCACTTTACCTCTTTGATACCATAGTTTTAGAATCACGGCAGCAGCAGGACCAAACACAAATTCAGAATTTAAAGGAGCATTAAAAAATCTAAACATTTTTGAAATTCTCAGAAAAATTCTGGTTATGTAACCAAGCAAAGTTTCAATACATCAGAAGCGGATGCACTTTTAGAAATAGTGCCCACACTTTACAAGATACTCCTCAAAGCATGTTTCGAAACCAGTCACATTAGAAAGAATCTTATTTATATATGTTCAGCAGGCAAAGATACAGCAAAGTCATCTAAAGTGTAAGCACATTACAAAATGTAATTTTAATATGAAACCCTAATAATTTAGTCTTCAGAATTTTGAATTAATAGACAGAGATTCTAACCACTTGCTAATTTTATTCAGCAGTGTACAGTTACAAGCAGCCAGGGCTCTTCTTAAGAGTTGGCAGCTGAAGAGATCACAGTTGGGTCAGCTGACAAAGGAGCTAAAACAAATGCAAGATCACCGTACACTTTGTATTTCCTCATAGCTACTTTTTGGAACTGGTTTACCAGCCAAATGGGTTTTACATGCAGTTTTATAGACATCTTCTAGGGCCAGAAACAGAGGGAGGAACAGCCAAAGCATTTGGAATCTCATCCTTAACAAGATCATAAACTATGCCAATCTATGGCACAGCTACAGTTCGCTTATCTCTTAACCTAGATAGTATCTGTGGAAAGGTGAAGACTTGTTTGGGTTTTTGAACCTATCCACCTTCTGAAGAATCACAATCTATAGACAGAGAGAGTTGTTCACTATTGTCTGCATCAGAACCCCCCTTAAAAAACTGTGGCATTAGACCGATTTCTAAAAAGGTAGCCCCACAATCATTCTGAATAGCAACATAGCATCAGAGATCAGCTGACAATAAAATACACTCAGCCAAGAAAATCACATCAGTCCTATGCACTGTAATAACCTGCTAGTGCCCATGTGGGATTTCCTCTAACTATAAGGTACACTAGAGGACAAAATATCTGGGGACACAGTATAACGCCTAGCAAAGGGTTCTCTTACACCTGGACTTCTCCTGCACCTGAAGAGTTTGGGTTCTCCCATACCAGAACCAAGTACTGGTACAGCCCTGGAAGATGTGTCTGACCCATGTATCACAGAAGTCTGTGGGCTCACACCAGAGGGTGACAGGAAAAAGGTAAATGGTCTGTGGGCTAGCTTAAGGCAACAACAAATTCACAACATTTTTTGTTTATCTTGTTTTTCTTTTTAGGCACAACTGGATTTGATATGGGGATCAACCATATCAGGCTCCATTAAGTCGGGGGGGGGGGGTATCAGCCAGAATAATAATACACTGATACTATTAAGGGCTAACAAAGGGCAGCAATAATAGAAAATATAAACTATGCGCCCATGCAACAAATATGGCTAAACTGCATAAAATATAGCAGAAACAGGTTAAATTGTGCTAAGCCTTGTTCTATGATTTGCACAGTGTAGTCAACAGCACACAGTTACAGCACTAGGTAAAATTCACTTGTCCATTTAGTGACAAAAAAAAAAATGTAAGCCTTTCCACAGAGATCCCCTTGTCAGAAATGAAAAGAATCTCCACAGAAAATGTAACAAAAATGGTTACAGCAGCGTTTAAACAGCAGCAAATTTCCTAAAATCAAGTGGAAAATGCAATATCTTCCTGTCAAAACTTTACAATGAAAGATAAACAAGAGAAACAGGCCTCAACTTTCACCAAGGGTCAGAAAACACTTCAGGAAAGCCTCATAACTACTTAAAAACAGTATTAAGCCTATAATAAACACAGTAATAAGTTAGAATGCCAGAAGTTATATTATCAAACACACTTTTTTAAAAATAAAATAAAAATAAGTTCATAAAGAAAAAGGTACAGTTGTTTAAATAAACTTTCTATGACTGTAGATGTTCAAATGATCATTGCTGCAGTAGCCTTACCTACATGGGTTATATCCCGCATATGCTACAAACAGCCAATCAGCTTCCAAAGCATCAGGGCACCTTCTACGATCCCAGACGGTCAGCCAGCTCAAGCTGACCTGACTAAAAATACAGATTTGAGTGCAAAGCCCTTTATAGCTTTCATGCCAACAGAGATGGAAGCTGAGTCCTGAACGGGAAGTGCTAACAACAAAAAGTAAATAGCTGTGATGCAGAATCGGAATTGCCTAGGCATGGTAAGGCCTTGCTATGTCTAATTATGGTGGCTGCCAAAAAAGAAATTACTAGAAAATGGAAATCAAAATCTAAACCAACTATATTAGAAGTATTGAATATAGTAACAACTAGAAAAGAGATTTTTAGAAAAGAGTAGGAGCAAACTACATAGGAAAAAATGGGAATTGTGGGAACAATACATACAGGGGAGGAATGAGGTTTAAAAGAAGGCAGGACTTAAATGAGCTATGTAATGTTTGACTGAAAATGACTGGGTAGATAAGTGATGTATAATGTTCGAGACTGGGAGTGATACATTTAGGAGGTGGAAGGAGAAGGATCTAGAAGCCCCTGAAGAATAGTCCTAGCAAAGACTAATCTAGACCTAGAGAAGACGCTTATAGTGCTTCATAAGTATATACAGAAGACCAAAGTTGCTGCTTCTAGAATTCTTCTACAACCCAACACTTTCCAAATACTCACAGATGAAGCCAAGGCCCTGGTAGAGCAGGCTTTGACCCTGCCTGGAATAGTTTCATTGCAGTGAGTATAACAAGAGGCAATAGCCTTACCCAAATATTCGGAAATAGTATATTTATTTATTTAACATTTGTTTACTGGGATGGTCTGACTGGGTCAGCAGAACCAGTTTTCAGCAGAGACCCGGGAAGAAAGCTCCACATACTGCATTATTTCTACTTACACCTGTATATACTACACATGCAGATATTCAAAGCATTACACAGACATTTATACATTACAATAGCAATCGATGGCATTAAATATCATTAAGATAAACTAGTAGAATCATGTGAAATTACTTGACAAGATAACAAGGGTCATGTTAAGTGGCAGCCAATTATTGTACATTACGCTTTTAGGAGTTCAAGATAAACACATAATCAGTGTGCCACGCAATCACAGGCCTTAACGCAAAATAACATACCCAACACACTAGTAATTGGCGACTCTATAGTCAGGCATACTGATGTCCCACTAACTAGGCTGGACAAGGGGAAGGTTACAGTTAACTGCCTGTCAGGTGCCAGGATCCGCCACATAACACAAGCACTCAGGTCACTCCAGAACAAGTACAAATACAACTCTGTCATTGTCCATGTTGGTGTAAATGACCTGAGACGTAACTCCCTGGACTACATGAAAAGAGACATGGAAGAGTTCTCTGATCATGTAGCCCAGGTCGGTATGACCCTGAGTAGCATCCTGCCCTCACCAAGAATGATGCCACAGTATAAAGAAAAAATGATCAATTTCAACAATTGGCTAAGCTTCTGGTGTCATTCAAAGGGGAACCAGTATCTGTCCGCCTGGGATGACATGCTCGACAAGCCACGTTGCTTCGCATGAGATGGCTTGCACCTGTCACCCCTTAGGCTTTCGAATACTGGCCAAGGCTCTTGCCGCCCCCATAGTGCCTTTTTAGGCAAGGCTCAAAAGCCAAACCCACCATAAATAGCACAAGTAACCAAAAACTGAGGGCAATGCTACTCAACGCCAGAAGTCTAAACCTCAAAATGCACGCACTCGAGGCACTCCTCAGTATGGAGAACATCAACATCTGAGCAGTAACAGAAACCTGGTTTAAGGCTCCTGAGAGCACCCCAGCACTACTAGGCTATAACTCATATCATACCTTTCGGCCACAGAACCAGGACCGAAAAACAAAAGGCGGGGGTGTATCCATATTCATCAAGGATACCCACACCTCCAGGTTAGTGGCGCAGCACAATGCATCAGAGATCATCCATGTGCAACTAACAATGGGCAAAACTACAAACAAAATTGTAGCTTGCTACAGATCACCCACCATGGCCCGGGACCCCATTCCGCATTTCTGGAGACACTGGGAAATATGAAGGTCCTACCAAACACCTTAATACTGGGTGATTTCAATTACCCAAACATAAACTGGGAGAACTACTCAAGTACTAACTCCCTTGCCCAACGCTTCCTAGAATTTATAAACTCCAACACCCTGGATCAACTAGTCAACAACCCCACCAGAGGGAACAACATATTGGACCTGGTCATCACCAACATGGGCGACCAGTGTTCCACACCAGAGGTCAACCCCTCACTGGTTAGATCAGACCATAGACTAATATCCACATTATGCCCCCACCCCCAATCAAGGAAACCACCACGAAAAACTTTTCAAAAGCAGACTTCACATTACTTAAGATCAAGGTGGAAAGGTTGACAGCCCCCATGCTAAAGGACAATGCTGTCCAAGCTGCTGAAACATTTACAAAGGCACTCTATGAGAATCTGCAGGAATGCATGGATCGTACTATCCCAAGTAAAACCAAGACTCACTCCTCCAAGAAAAGGAAACCAGTCTGGTGGACCCCTGCCATAAACAAGCTATACAACAGGAGGAGGAAACTAGTACAGGAAAAAGAGTAAATTCCCAAGAAGGAAAGACCTCCCTGATCAGTATCAGCAAGAAACTACGATTCCTCATTAAATCATCCAAGGCTAGTTTCGAAAGAAAAATTGCCAATGACTCCAAAGATAACCACAAAGCTTTCTTTAGCTATGTCAAGAACCTAAGTGGAAACTCTCAGATCTGCTCTGAGTTAGTGCAGAATGGCACAAAATACACTGAACCGACTGATACTGCAAACATTCTGGCAGATAGGTTTAGTGCAAACTTCACCCCCCTCTCATCCCCTAAAGGGCCCATAAGCATACCAGAAGAATGTACAGCCCCATCAATCACCGATGCACAGGTTAAAACAGCCCTATCCAAAGCCAAAAAACACAGCTTCAATGGGACTGGACGGGGTCCCAGGCTGTGTCTTACAAGAGCTCCAAAATGAACTAACCCCTCACCTAAACACACTGTTCAAACTCAACCTCTCTACAGGCTACATACCCATAGAGTGGCACACAGCAACAGTTATCCCGCTCCACAAAAGGTGGAGCCACAACAGACCCCAGGAACTATCGCCCTATAAGCCTGACTAGCCTGGTCTGCAAGGCTATGGAACGCATCATCATGGAACTCATTAACAGAGACATTGGAAACCTCCAAACCTTGGACCCTACCCAGTTTGGTTTTGTTAAGGGCAGGTCATGCCTCCTAAACCTGGTGGACTTCTTTGAGATGGTTACCAAGGCATTAGATGAGAGAAAGGAGGTCCACACAACCTACCTAGACCTCGCAAAGGCTTTCAACACCATTCGCCATTCTAGTATTATAGACAAGCTCACCAGCTTGAACATAAACCCCTACGTCACGAGATGGGTTGCCAACTGGCTCATGGATAGAACCCACATGGTGAGAGTTGCAGGCTCTACGTCAGACTCTAAACCGGTTACAAGTGGCGTCCCCCAGGGCTCAGTCCTAGGACCCCCTCCTGTTCGGTATATACTTCTCACAGGTACAGGCAAGCATAGGAGGACTATGGCTGACCAAGTTTGCAGACGACTGCAAACTAGGGGTCATAATTGATTCTCCGGCTGATACAGACAGTGGATGGGGAAACAGAAAATTTACCCCAGGGATCACTGCACTGGCTCTGCTGGACAGTGGCACAGGGAACTAATGGCTCTGCTGGTCAGTGGTGCAGGAAACTGATGGCTCTGCTGGACAGAGGCACAGGGAACTAATCTAAGGGGGTGGTGAAAGGCAACACATTCTGGCTAGGCTTATAAATGCCCTTGGGCAGATAGCCTAGTACTTACCTATGAACAAATAGGATTACAGGTTAACAGCATACAGTTGGTGGGGGTTAGAATAACCTCCTTGTTGTGTTGGAGTAGAACAATTGATCCAAAAATCTCACAGATTTAGTGCTGTCGAAATAGTACCAGAGTTGTCTATGGACATCCATGGTATGGAGTATCCTTTCTCCCACACTTTTAGGTTCAGAAAAGGAAACCGGGAGATGGATAATTTGGCCAAAAAGTAAACTCTGATACCATTTATAAGCATAAAAGGAAGATCGGTTTTCAAAGAAATCCTGTCTCTGTGGAAAATGAGATCGAGTTGCAAGCTCTTATAGGGAGTCAACCCTGCTACTCTTCTCGCAGAGGTCAGAGCAAATCAGTAAAACTATTTTCCATGTTAAAGAACCTCAAGTCAGCCAGGTTAGCTGGCTCAAATGGAACAAATGTTAGCTTCTCTAACACAAAAATAAGATCCCTGGGAGCAGCCTCCAGTTTTCTTGGAGGCCTCTTATGCAAGACCCCTTTCAAAAACAGTTTGACGTAAGAATGCATTGAAAGAGGAGGATCTATGGACAGACATGTTCAAATGGCAGATTAATGAACTTTAATGGAGGAGTAAGAAAGGCCATAGGATAGCAGCTCACACAAATACTGTAAAATCAGAGAACGACTAGCCCAGTATGGGTACTGGTTATGTTGCTGGCACCAACTAGAAAACCTTTTTCCATTTGCTAATATATGATTTTCTAGTAACAGGCCTTCTTGCTTCCATTAGTACCAACTGCACATCCTAAGAACACACGAACCTAAAGGGAAGCAAGACCCAATCATTCAGGCAGTCACCCCTGTTCTTGTGGTAACTGGCCATTTCCAAGAAAAGGGAGAACCACCGTGCCTGGGTCAGAAGGAAGTCATCTTGGGGGATTCCTTCGGAATCTTCAAAAGTACCCTGAATATAAGTAGAAAAAAAGAGTGGAAAAGGATACAGTAACTACTGCCCAAGGAAAAGTGGAGGCAAGTGTCTTCCTGGCCTTCTTGCTTGGAGTCCTGTACCAGAATTTTGCCAACTGACTGTTCAGACAGGATCAAAAAGGCCTACCTGAGGAACCTCCCACAGATAGATCAAATACCCCTGATTTAGTTCCCATTAGTGAAGGGCTGCCC